>NC_090738.1:75178329-75183329 GCF_036898095.1 Palaemon carinicauda
GGGTAACTCGTTGTTGGCGAGAAACGCAGGATCCGGAAACAGGTTCAGTTTTCCCCCATCCAAGAACTGAATACGACCTACAATTTCACTAACCCTGGCCCCCGACGCGAGTGTAAAAAGGAAAATAACTTTTTGAGTCAAATCCTTTAAAGTACACTCCTCATTGTTCAACAGTGAAGCGAAATGAAGAACTTGTCTAAAAACCATGAAATGAGCTTTGGAGGTGCTGATGGTCTGAGCCTAGCACAAGCTTTCGGAGTTTTATTAAAAATATCGTTAGAGAGGTCGACCTAGAAGGCATATAAAATAGGTCTTGTCAAAGCAGATTTACATGTTGTTATTGTGTTGGCTGCTAACCCTTGACCATGGAGGTGGATGAAGAAAGATAAGCAGAAGTCCGTCGAGATCTTTTGCAGATTCTTCGCCTTGACAAAGGCCACCCATTTTCTCCATGATGACTCATATTGCCTTCTAGTTGATTTGCACTTATATTCCTCTAGGAAGTCTATACTCTCTTTTGAAATCCCGAAATGTTTTCTCACCGCTAGGGAGAGAAAACCATGAGCTGTAGGTTCCGGGTTTTCTGTGATGAAGCGCAGACAGTCGACTTCTGAACTGGCTGGGTAAAAACTGGATCTGGTAATGGTAGACACTTTAGCTGTAGTTCCAATGCCAGAGGGAACCACACGCTGTTCGGGCACTTGTGAGCCACTATTGCCGCTACTCCCTTGAAAGATCTCAGCTTGTTGAGGACCCTCAATAGAAGGTTGTGAGGAGGGGAAAGGTAAATCCTGGACCATCTGTTGCAGTCGAGGGACATCGCGTCCACTGCTTCCGCCAAGGGATCCTTGTACGGGGACACGTAAAGGGGTAACTTCTTATTGTCTTTCGTCGCAAAGAGGTCTATCTGCAGTTCTGGGACTTGTCTCAAGGTGAAGGAGAATGATCCTGCGTCTAGGGACCATTCCAACTCTATCGGTGTGAACCTGGATAGAGCGACCGCTGTCACATTGCGGACTCCTTGAAGGTGAACTGCCGACAGGTACCACTTCTTCTTTTCAGCCAGTCGAAAGAGGGCCAACATCACCTAGTTGAGTGGTGGTGACCTCGATCCTTGTCTATTCAAACATCTCACAATCACCTCGCTGTCCAGTACCAACCTTATGGTGATCGAGCAACAAGGGGAGACTTTCTTCAAGGTAAGGAGTACTGCCATAGCTTCCAGAAAGTTTATGTGAAATGTCTTGAATAGATTAGACCAAGTTCCTTGGGCCTTCTTCCGATGAGAATGACCTCTCCACCCCTCCTCCGAAGCGTCTGTGTGAATAGCCAACAAGGGGGGAGGTGGCTGAAGAAGCACCGACTTCTTTAGTTGCCTGACTTGGGACCAAGGCCTGAGAAGCGTACGTAGACGAAGCGGTGCTGGTCTTATCACATCTCTTCGCGCGTTTGATGCATAACTTCTCCAAACTCCGGTTGCATTCTTTAGCTGTGCTCCTAGCACCGGGTCTGTTACTGAGGTAAACTGGAGAGAACCCAGCACTCTCTCCTGTTCGCTTCTTGATATTCTTTCGGAATCCAAAAGTGTCTTGACAGAACCAGCTATCTCCTTCCTTTTTTTTCTCAGGGATGGAGAGTTGGTTTGACACTAGGTCCCAGTGGATTCCCAACCACTGGAACTTTTGAGATGGAGAAAGTCGAGACTTTTTTCTGTTGATCTTGAAGCCAAGATGCTCTAGGAACTGGATCACCTGTAGGGAAGCTTGCAAACATTCTGTCTTGGATGCTGCCCAAACCATCCAGTCGTCCAGGGAGATTCCCATTAGGCATAATTGTTTGAGAGCTACGCTTGCAAGCTTCGTGATGATCCTTGGGGCTATAATTAGCCCAAATGCCATGGATCTGAAGGCGTAGAGTCTTCGATGCAGCTTGAACCCTAGGTAAGGGGAGAGTTGGCAATTGATTGGAACGTGCCAATAGGCGTCTGACAAATCTATGGAGACGGTATATGCCCTCTTGGCCAGTAAGGTCCTTATGTGTTGCAGTGTTAGCATCTTGAACTTGCCGTTCACTATGAACTTGTTGAGTGGCGACAAGTCCAGAATGACTCTGAGTTTTTCTGAGTCCTTCTTGGGAACACAAAACAGCCTTCCTTGGAATTTGATGGACTTTACCCTTCGGATTACTCTTTTCTCCAACATTTCTTGAATGTACTCCTCCAGAACGGGGGTGGAGTGTTGGAAAAATCGAGGGCACGGGGGTGGAGTGCTGTACCAGCTCCAACCCAGTCCATTCTTGAGAAGGCTGTGGGTCCTGGGATCGAAGGTCCACCGATCCCGAAATTTCTGAAGTCTCCCTCCTACCGGTACCATCTGATGCCCTGAGGTCTTGCCTCCTTGACCGCGACCACCCCTTGATCCCCTCCCCCTTGAGGGGCGTCTAGACGAACATCTGGCTGCTCTTCTAGGCTTCACTCGAAAGGTAGTTGACTGCCCTTCGAACGCTGGGTTAAATGCCGGAGACTGCATCGACACGGCTTGGGGTACCTGCTGGTACGTGGTCGGGGTTTGTGCCACCATCTGGGGCACTGTAGGCATAGGAAGTTGTTGCTGCTGCTGTCTGAATGGTTTGGCTGGTAGAGAGGGTAGCCTAGTCTTATTAGTCTTCCTCTTTGGTTGGGTACCCTCATCCGGGGAAGACTTTCTCTTGAGAGATAGGCCCCACTTCTCGAGAAGGTTTCTATTCTCCGTGGCGGCTTTATCTACAACCTCCTTGACCGCTTCACTAGAGATTAGGTCTTTGCCCCAAATGCTGGAGGAAATTAGTTTCCTTGGCTCGTGCCTCACCGCAGCCGAGGCGAACACGAACTCCCTACAAGCCCTCCTTGCTTTGACGAAGCTATAAAGGTGCTTCGTCACTGTGGCTAGGTGTGTCTTAGCCACTACCATAAACATTTCATGGATCTTGGGGTCACTTGCCATTGTCTCCAGAGTCGTTTGATGAGACATTGAGGCAGCAAGTCTTTCTTTTGTCTCAAGCTCCCTGCGCAAAAGAAAGTCAGACAGCTTGGGGAGGTTCTCACCGAACTGACGTCCGGCAATATCAGCCTCTAACTTCCCAACTGAGAAGGTAAGATGGACGTCCTTCCAGTCCTTGTGGTCCATGGGTAGGGCCAAAGACAGAGGTTTGCACTCCTCCAAGGAGGGGCATGGCTTACCTGCCTCGATTGCTTTCAGCACAGCCGTAAACCCTTTCTGCATAAAGGGGAAGGCTCTACAAGGAGAGGACACAAAGGAAGGGTGCTTCTCACACAAAGCAGGTACCTTTGAGTTTGTGAAGCCCCTCTCTTTCATCGAGCTTGACAGTAAAGCTTGAGCCTTAGCGTGGTCCAAAACTATAACCTCTTTCGGCTCCATTTCTTCCTTTGAGGCTGGTTCCTTCCTTAGACGGACATAACAGTCCGGATACAACTCCTTCCTGGGCCAGAATTCCACCTCTTCAAGAGGGATTGAGCCCAACTTCTCCGAAATGACGATTTTTCCCGTCGTCATAGGCATGTGCTTGGCATACCTCCAAGGGTTGGCATCCAAGCACAAGGGAAGGTCTTTAACGCTGAGCTTCTTCTGGGGCCCACGTGATGCTGCAAGTCTCCGCATCTCCCGCTTCATTGCAGCACCCTTCTCATTATTTTCCCTCTGCATCTGTTGGATCATTCCAACGATGGAGGAAAGGGTCTTTCCCAGCTCATCTGGGAGAGAGGACGATGTTGAAGGAATAGGTTCAGGGGCCTGAACCGGAGTAGCCAACACCTCGTCGAACTCTTCCTCTTCATTGTCTGGAGCCTACTCTTCTTCCTAGTCTTCTGCCAGAAGGTTTTTTTTCCAAACACTCGGACACCTCCGACATACTATCGTCCAATTGGATGTCCAGTAGGGTGTCCGCGACTTCAGCATCCACCGGGATCTAAACCAACGGTATCTCCGCTTGAGGCTGGGGAATCACTGCCTCAGCTGATGCCTTGGGGAAAAGGTAAGCCCTCGTCCTCTCACTTGGAAGATAGGGCCTAGAAGTATTCTTCTGAAAGCCCCTTACTCAGGTACGAAGCTTCTCCATTGCTACATCCCTTGACTCAGCCGTCTTAGGGGAATCAAAAGCCTCAGTAATCAGGTTTGTGCACACGGTACATACCTGCGGGTCCCAATACCGGAGATCACCTTTGGAGACTGCGCATGCTGCGTGACTCCTACACAAATCATGTCTGCAGAAGTTCTTGCTGCGGACATTGCAGAAAACGCTTCCACACTTCGAATGGTCCTCCTGTAAAGAGAAGAAAATTCCATGAATATCAAGTGAACTCCTTATCACTGGATATACATAGCTTAGAATAACTAAACTAAAATGGAAAGACACACTTATATTCCCCGCACAGTCAATTGTTGCAACCTTCCAGATAATAAAATCGCATGGTTAATCTATTCTAGAGCGACCAATGAATAATTTCCAGAGAAACAGGAGTAGCTCACACCCAAATAAGTGATTTTAAAAAGCTGGATAGTAGATAAGAAAGAACTCACTTTCTTTATCCGTATGGTCACACCAAAGTGCTGTGCAAGACAACACAAAAGTGTTAGAAAAAAACTTAGTGTTGTAACATATACTATACTATAGTTTTCTCCCTACAGTATATATTATACCGAAAAATACTGGCTACAGTATAGAAGGTAATGTGCCGGCCGGCACACACTTTAACTAGTCCCAGAGTATACTAATTTTAGACTATAAGATGGAAGAACGCTGGTTCAAATGCGTGTGCCGGCCGGCAGTCACTGCCAGCCGGCAACAACACAAGATAGAATGGTGTGATATTAAAGCCGGCCGGCAAAGGTATACAACCAATGCCGGCCGGCAGCAAAAGAACCAGAGAACTCCGACTGCCCGGCTGCCCGGCTGCCGGCCACGTAGGCCGGCTGCCGGCCACGTAGGCCGGCAGCCGGGCTAGG
>NC_090738.1:75191511-75201511 GCF_036898095.1 Palaemon carinicauda
GTTTTCTCTACGCTCGATCTCCTGAAGGGGTATTATCAGGTGCCTATGAACCCAAAAGACATCCCCAAGACTGCCATCACCACTACGTTTGGTACATACACCTTCAATTACTCCTGTTTTAGCCTTCGTAATGCTGGGGCCATGTTTCAACGTCTCATGGATGGCATCTTAGGGGACCTCCCTTTCTATGTATGTTATGTGGACGACATACTTGTGTTCTCCTCCTCAAAAGAGGATCACCTCTGTCACCTGCGCATCGTGCTCGACCGCCTGCAACAAAACGGCCTTGTAGTCCGGTACGAGAAGTGTACATTTGGCGCCAACGAAGTGTCGTTCTTAGGGCACCGTATCACTCCTGAAGGAGTCCATCCCCTCCCTGAGAAGGTAGCAGCCGTTCAGAACTTCCCTGCGCCCTCGACCGTCAAAGCTCTGCAGGAATTCTTGGGCATAATCAACTATTATCACCGTTTTTTGCCAGCTATTGCCGCCACTCTTGCTCCCCTCTACGCCTCCCTCAAGGGCATGCCAATGGACCTGAAGTGGGGTCCCCTTCAAGAAGCACCCTTCTGCAATGCAAAGAAGGCCCTATTAACTGCTGTGGCTCTCACTTTTCCTATCCCATATGCCCCTCTCCTTCTCTCCACTGATGCCAGCGACGTCAGGTGGTCAACGGCTCGCCCCGCCCATTGGCCTTCTTCAGAAGAAAACTGTCCAAGGCAGAATCGGGCTCTTCTACCTTCGATCGAGAATTGCTGGCGGTGCACTTGGCTGTCCGTCACTTTCGTCATTTCTTAGAAGGTACGACCTTCGTCATTAGCACAGACCACATGCCTCTGATGCACGCCTTTACTCGACAGTCTGATGCCTGGTCCGCCCGGCAACGCCGACATCCCTCCGCCCTGGCTGAATACAATTGCACCCTACAATATGTCCCTGGGAAAATGAATCCTGTTGCCGATGCCCTGTCAAGAAACACGTTAGCTGCCGTTCAACTGGGATTGGATTACAACGCCCTGGTTGAAGCCCAACCACAGGATCCAGATTATCAAGCATGTAGGACATCCTGCACGTCCCTCCGTTGGGAAGACTTCCCCCTCGACGACTCCAACACCACCCTCCTCTGTGACGTCAATACTGGTAGACCACAACCTTGGATTCCTGCTCCCATGCGCCGATAGGTGTTTGATTTCATTCACGGCCTTTCACATCCCTCGTGACATTCTACTGCACAGCTGCTGAAGGCAAAGTTCATTTGGCACGGCATTTCTAACGATGCTAAGGATTGGGTCCACACCTGTACTTCTTGCCAAACTTCCAAAGTACATCAGCACATGGATTCAGGAGTGGGCACCTTTCCTCAATCTCAGCGTCGTTTCGCACACATTCACGTCGACGTTGTAGGCCCCCTACCCACATCACAAGGACATCGTTACCTGTTTACCGTCATCGACCGCTCCACCCGTTGGCCTGAAGCCATTCCCATGGAAACTGCAACGTCCGCCTCATGTACATCTGCCTTACTCTCTGGATGTATTGCAAGATTTGGTATCCCTGAGAATATTACTTCTGATAGGGGAACCACTTTCACCTCTCAATTGTGGACATCATTAGCGAATCTCCTGGGCATCACCCTACATCAGACAACGGCCTACAACCCCGCTGCCAATGGAATGGTTCAACGTTTTCATCGCACCCTCAAAGCAGCTTTGATGTCCCGCTGCAAGGATTCAAACTGGTTTACTCAGCTTCCCTGGGTCCTCCTGGGACTAAGGACCACTCCTAAAGACGCCCTCGACGTCTCGGCAGCTGAAATGGTGTATGGTGACCCTTTGGTCTTTCCAGCCAAGTTTTTTCCACCTACAACCTCCTTCGATGGTCTCCAGCGCATATGTTACGTCATGGGAAAATTTACTCCATGCCGCCAGACTTACAAGCCCCCAGCGAAGCATCACATACCAACAGACTTGCACTCTGCAACGCACGTCTTCCTGCGCAAGGACACTACCAACCCACCGCTAACGCCCCCTTACAAGGGCCCTTTCCTTGTGATCCGACGCAGTCCGAAAGCATTCATACTAAACATTCGTGGCAAAGAAGACTGGGTCTCCATTGATCGTCTAAAACCTGCATATCTACTGCCAGATGACCCGCCTACAGTTCGCCTCTCTAGATCAGGGGGCCCTATTTAACATGTACAGTATGTCATTTTTAGGGGGGGAGCCATGTACCAACTGTGTGTCACACGATCGTACATAAATTATTTTGTATATATTATGCATGTATCTGCGCTCTTCCCTCGCACTAAAAAGATCAAGAACAAACATGTCTGCGTGTTTCCTCTCTAACATTGTCTGTTTCTCGAACATGAAAATTCTTGTTCCCTTGAGGTTTTGTATATAAAGGAGAGTGTTCTTTAATAAAGTTACTCAGTTGATCGTATCCTGCCTTTGAGTCATAACCTTTCTCTCGGCCGTCACAAACGTCTGGGGGGAGGGGGCCGGTGACTATGGACAATTCCGCTGAGTGCAGAAAGTTTTGTCCAGTTTGTAAAACCGCAGGCATTCCAAGAGCTGATATCGAGTTCACTGGATTATTACCAAGTCCCTTGAAAGGACGGTGACTAGACAAAGAGGCAGTTCTGACACGGGCATAAATGGCTGGCATATCAAGTAGTAAAGGTCATGCATGTAGATTAGTAACATTCTAGAGATGTGTAACCAAGTAGACCAATTTTTTAGTGAGTATAGCAACTAATGTGATAACAACTTGCTAAGCTTGAAAGAGAGATTGTAGATTGTTTTCATTAGTTACAAATTTAGAAGCCAGATGGTCAAAGGAGAACAAAACACTGTCGATGCTAGTGTCCATGCTCTCTAAATGATATTCAATGGCTTCAAAGCATAATCTAAAGAAGTCCCACTAACATTCGAGTACATCTAACCGAGGCAGCACGGTATCATGAGAATTTATCGATACACCAGACTATGAAGCACAAGGGCTTCTTGTCCCGCATTCTACATCGCTCACATGACGGTAGACAAAGGATGAAGGAGAAGTTACATAAGGTTAGGGTGAATCTTAGTGGCTCAAAGTAATAACAATATAGTTGGTTGTCTTCCCATCCTGTAGGAAGTGGCGTACAATGTACGCTTCCATCATTTCCTTAGCAAAGGAAGGGTCTGCATCCAAAATATTTTGAGTGACGAGATATATAGAAAACTTATGGGGTCTGAACCTCTAACATAAGTGACACACCCTCACTACCCTTGACCCTATTTTTGATATCCAGGTAATGCTCCAATATGTATACAAATTGTGAAGTGACTGCAGGCATTTTATCTTCTGCCAATTCACGATCGAGACTGAACATCATGATAACCTCCGATACTCAGCAATGTTTCACATTAACCCCCGGATTCTCCTTAAATAAAAGCATTATATATTCAGCACGGCAAGTGAAGTTAGTGAGAACAAGTTTTGCAGCCATGATGGTTATTCTCTGAATATCAGGTCGAAGGAGGGAAGGATTTGGAATTTCTCTTAGAAAGGATGACGCATCATATTTTGTAGTTTTAGCAACAGGGGATGATGGCTCATTACTGTTATCAGAATCATGCTCCATACATCGTTTGTTGGAGGTAAGGGTGCGGTCAATCCCGCATAGGGGCTACACCAGCAGGGACTAACTTATGAGAACCAGCAGAGACAAGCCAGGAACTGTGATCCTGTCAGGTGATTTTTGACATCAAGGTCCTCCTCAATATTATCAAGATTACCGGTTCCTGAGTACTCCTGAGTCATTATCAAGTGGTGTATTAATAGCATCTGTATTTAAATTTGTTTCGCTAGTAGTGTGACGTAGCCATGACAAGAATGTCCACGTCACACACACACTGCAATACACATCCACAGCTTACAAAGCACTTGAAAGTAGTAGCATTGCCAAGCTAACGGGATTTTTAATTTCAAATAAAGTATCAGTACAATATCTCGTGAATACATCAATGTCACAGAATTGATCACTTAGCACTACCGCAACGTTCAGTAAATTTTATCGATGGTAGCACTTTGTATCTCCTAAATAATCAAAGATGGCACTCACTAGACAGAGAGAGAGAGAGAGAGAGAGAGAGAGAGAGAGAGAGAGAGAGAGAGAGAGAGAGAGAGAGAATGTAATGTTACTTCTATGAAGAGAGCACTATGTGAATGTTCATCATAATATATATAAAATATATATACATTATATATATATATATATATATATATATATATATATATATATATATATATATATATATATATATATATATATATATATTTATATATATATTATATATATATATATATATATATATATATATATATATATATATATATATATATATATATATATAATTTTACAGATCATGGCTACAAGACCTAAAAGCGATGACCTATTTATATCCATGAAAAGCGATTTCCAATTACAACAAAATTATATATTTAGCAACAACACTTGCAAAATCTCTCTCTCTCTCTCTCTCTCTCTCTCTCTCTCTCTCTCTCTCTCTCTCTCTCTCTTGAACATCAAGACGTAATTCCCTTCGAACTAGAATGATAGTTTGTAAGTAATTTACAACTAGTTTATTCTTCTTCGTTAACAAACACCATTTAACAGGTCTGTTAGCTCTAGTCCAATTGATCAAGATAGATTAGTGGCAATGTAATATGCATCTGCGTAGCATTAGTGTAATAGCGGAATCTATAGAGATTTATTCAGTATATAACAACCTTCAATTGGTCCAAATGTAACACCCACCCACACACACACACACACATACACACACACACAAATATATATATATATATATATATATATATATATATATATATATATATATATATATATATATATATACAGAGAGAGAGAGAGAGAGAGAGAGAGAGAGAGAGAGAGAGAGAGAGGTATTAGTATGGTAAGACTCCTGCCACCCGTTGAGATTCTACCGCTTGAAAGTTATAGGGTCGTTTAACCGTCCAAGTACCACTTCATTGATTACCTCACCGTTTACGACTATATTTTCATGTGCCTACACGTATACTGAATAGTCTGTCCTATTTTTTACTCAATCTCCTCTTTCCTCATACTCCTGTCAACACTAAGAGAACTGAAAAGTTGTTCTTCACTGAAGGGGTTATCTACCGCACTAAAATTTATTCAGTGCTTACCTTCCTCGTGGTAACGGTACAAGAAACTTCTTAGCTATACTAAGCAGCTCTTCATGGTGAATGCAACTCCAAAGTCAAACTGTTGCTTTTTAGTCTTGGGTGAGGTCATACCCTCTGTACTCTAGTCTTCCACTTTCTTGATTTAAGAGTTCCCTAGCTTGAGGGTACACAGAGGTGAGCTGATCTATCTAAACCTTATATCCTTCCGTCACTTGGTATTTTCCCTGTTGGAATCCTTGGGCTAATGAGGATTTTTTTTTTTCCTTTTTAAATATGGTTGCAGTTATCTGTCTTTTCTTCAAAAACAATAATATAAGTTGTGCATGGATGATAAATATTTTTCTATTTAATGATAACATATATTCCAATTAACTGGATACTATGATATGAATGATTAGACTGTAACTCATGATTGTTATAAATCCGCATATAGGTATAGAGATAGGTAGATTGATTGATAAGTACTGAAGGAAAATGTTTGCTGAATATTTAGTAATATATTTCATCACTTCAAGTATTGCTTATATAATTCTAAGTATTCAGTCAGTGTCAATTACCATTTAAAAACAGGACAAAATATTCACATGAGAAGTGAATTAAAAGTTTTTTCTTTCTTTCTTTTTAGCAGTAATTATATATGTATATCAGAAATGTCTAAAAAGAAGGAATCAAACCATTTCAAATGCTTAATTAAAATAATATCAACAATTAATTATTCAAAGATACAGTTTTATACCTTTTCTATATATGTCTTCAAAAATAAAATTTCTAATTGCATATTCATAACAATAAATCACCCTTGCATGATACGGTAGATGATTAACTATAGTTTAAATTAAATACTTTTAACATTACCAAAATTCCTCAACCCATAGAACCAATATCGTGTTGTTATTCATTGTCAGATTTGATTAAAAAATGTTACCGATAAAGAATTTAAAATATCATCAAAAGGAAGAGGACGTAACAGTATTTCAATCCCAATATAGAAATCAGTATTTACTTTAGAACTCAAGAGCTTAATGTAATTTCTCGCAATTATAATAACGAGACTTTATTGAAATAAGAACGGATAATATATAAGAGATTTCTCGTTTTCATCAACATATTATAACAAAGATTACTGCCTTTTCATTATTTTTTGTTTCTAGATTGATGATAACAAATACTTTTATTCAAACTGATATTTAATTCTATTTTCATTTTAATGTTATACATATGCTTTTCATTTGATATATCAAGTATTGGGTTTTTTTTTTATTACTACATTTCATCGATTTTATTTCATAAAATTTTTCGTATATATAAACACTAAGTATTCTACACACATTCACTTAATTAATTCTGATATGGTACAATTGGCTAGCATGTCATCCCATGTTATTTGAACAAATTCGATATAACTCAAGATTTTCCTTAAGCAATTACTGAAGGGTTTCATTATTCTCAAGGAAAAGAAAATCTACTTTTAAAGTTAAAAAATACACAACAATCTTACTTGAAGCCAATTTCTCTTCCTCTTATGGTAATTAAAGAAAAAAAAAGCCTTAGATATACCATATGTTTACAAGCACATTGCAGGAAGTCATATTGAATAAACCTTGTTTCTCTCTCTCTCCCTCTCTCTCTCTCTCTCTCTCTCTCTCTCTCTCTCTCTCTCTCTCTCTCTCTCTCTCCTACAATGGAGGCCAAAGACTAACGAGATCCAGAGCGTATTGGCTTTTTGGATTAGGCAAAAAAGCTGTGAGTAAAAGATAGGTTTTTCCTTCGCTGTGGGTAAATATTGGTTCCGTCCGGATTCCAAAGTCTGAGTTATGAGTTTTGTGCCCTCTGGCTATAGAGCTGCTTTTGAATCATGTCTTCTATGACGTCAGTGAGTTTGGAAATATTTCGTGGGCTATAATACGATGATTTATAATAGGGTATATATATATATATATATATATATATATATATATATATATATATATATATATATATATATATATATATATATATATTCTTAGGTGCAGGAGGGTTTTTTTCTTCAAAATGGGGTTGGGGATGGAGTTTTAAAAGCCTCTGACAGTGGACGGTCTTATAAGGTTGATTATATATCCAAGAACAGATCCCTGAATTTGACATGTATATATAGAATTGGCTTGAAAAGAACTCATCCTCTCCATAAAACTTGATTGATCAAGTTTCAGATCAGGGCCTAGGATTAGATCCTTACCCAGCCAATAGCATTTATCATAAATTAATTTCCAGTGGATGTTCAATCCCTGAGGTAAAATTCGATAATGCATATAGCGACTTCATCTTAGACCAGCTTATTGATTTTGGAATCAAAGGAAACCTTTTGAGGTGGATACATGGATATCTGCAAAGTAGAATCTCTCGTGAGCTGTTTAAGGGAGTACTGAGCACTGCAAAAGAACTAAAACTTGGTATTTCACAAGGAGGGGTACTTGGTCCATTCTAATTTGATATTCTCCTTCATCGCCTTCTTTTTTTGCTTACTGATAGTCATAAAACAACCATCACTTTCTATGAAGACGATATTTCACTTCACTCAATATCGGATAACTTGCAAAGCTTCCTCTCCTCCTTCTACGAATCTGCATCCTCCTGTGGTCTGTGGGGAACAATGTTTTACCTTTATGCACACAGTATACTTATTTGGGAATTACGCCATCCATTCCAGCAAGACAGATGTTACATCCCATGGTTCGAAATCTGCTGGCCCAGTTATAGCGATGCCTGACTCCTCTCAAATGGCTTAATAATCACTCTGCAGGAGTATTTATCCCATTGGCCAGAACCATGTACATTTCTCTCATCCGCTCAGTGGTAGATTATCTTTCCCCTGCACAATGTCAACTCTCCAGATTAACTCCGCAGCCTCTTGAAAAATTCAAGAGCCAAACAGTGAGACTCATCCTACGTTCTCCTGCCTCAATTAGAACTGTAAAGATGTGACAAGAACTCATTCTCCCTCCACTCGTTTAGAGAATATACTTCAGTTTAAAAATGCGTGTATTACCTCCACCTGTGTCCTCAATATTCACATATCATCAGAATACCTCTGGATCTAGATGCATCTCCTCCACAAATACGCGCGGGAGTACGTACACTATCTAGTACTGTCTGTTTAATCATTTGGGGGCTTGATATCAAAATCGTGCCAGAGAACGTGGATCATGGCCTTGCAACCTGGCACATTCTTGTGCCGGCAATCTCTTACATTCCAGTATCTATGACCGAATTGACTCAACCTGAACCACAACGTGCATTGAAGACCATCAACAGACTGTCTTCGTCCATCAATATAGCCCATCACCTCTACAAGGACGCCTCCCTGCAGCAGGAAGGCAGTACTGGATGTGCTATTTTCTAACCCACTTTAGAAATCCAGCCAGAGGGCTGGAAAGGCCGTCGCCTCCCAAAGTAATCAAGCTCCACGTATTGAGAACTACATGTATTTCTAGATGCAATTATTTTAATCCCACGGACCAGAAACCATGGCTTGATCATCAGTGACTTAAACCTGCTCCCCAGTCCCTTTCATCACACAAGCCAGCATACCAGCCCCTGGTTACAAAGATACTTTGGCAATTAGACACACTGACATGAGCTTACTGATAGCGCAGTTCCTTAGGATTCCATCTCACGTGGGTCTTCTGGCTGAAAGAAAAATTATGTACAAAGCTGCTTGCTCACCTACTCGTCGTCGTAGTGATGCCGAGAGAGCCACCATTGTATCAATACAGAATTAAGACCACTTCTTTCCTCAATAACGCAAGTATCGCCCTATTGGACTCATGGTTCGGTGAAATAATCCATTTATTTGCTTCTTGTGCTAGGTTGGCGACCAGTTTGGCAGGTGGCTGAACAAAATGGAGTTACTCACTTCTCCTCCTGTAGGTTATGTGACGCACCCAACGTCAACACCCTGGAACACAATTGCCTGGAATGTCCACTTGTTATAGTGATATATTACCCCCAAAGACACACAGCAGTTCATATATGTAAAAAATTATTGACATATAATAATTTGCTCGATGAGATCTTCATGTGCCATTCTCACTTTGGTGTATACTGAATAATCAACTGTGTTGTAATATTAACTAAAGATAGGCACAACCTACTTATGAAATTGAACTTAACTTATTTTGTATTCCATAGGAATTTCTTTGTTTAACGTTTAATATACAGACATGAACAGAATTATTTTTAATATATACTGAATGCCTGCGTATACTTTATATATATATATATATATATATATATATATATATATATATATATATATATATATATATACATATACATGTAATCTAATATATATATATATATATATATATATATATATATATATATATATATATATATATATATATATATATATATATAAATATATACATGTAATATAATATATGTATATATATATATATATATATATATATATATATATATATATATATATATATACATTTGATGGATTCTTTTAACCCATGTTGAACCAAGAAGCAGCCTTACTGACATGCATACATTTACTAAGGAAATGATGATGAGGTATATTCTATGGCTGCTTTACACTTAGGAACGCTATCATTAACATACCCAAATTCGCAAGTGGTTGACACAACACACTCACGTTTTGGTGGATACACAGAAATTTGACTAATATCTTTTGCTTTGTTCTATTTATCTGAGTTAATTACGCCGATTATAAAAACTTCAAATTACATCATAATTTTGCACTTTCTGGCATACAACTGGTACTCCTTAGATAGTTTAAATCTGTATT
>NC_090738.1:75216511-75234011 GCF_036898095.1 Palaemon carinicauda
AGACCAACAATAGCTGCCCCCAAGACGGTAGAAGCTGGGAGACTACTACTATTTCTAGTAGCCAGTGAAAGACTGACCTATCAATACTGAGTGTGGATAAATGCCAGTAGACACATTGTGAAGTCAAGAGGGGAAGAGTGAGCTTTTCCATAGGAAAGGGTCCAATCTTAGGAGAAGTACAGGAAAGAAAACCAGCTAATAATTGAACATACCAGGACCTCATCATTATCATTAACTTATGAAAAGTGGAGGTTTAGCGTGTAAGATAATGAAAGCCGTACAAGACGGCAGGGATGCTAAGAATTAAGAATTCAAATTAGGTCCTGAAAACCAGGTGAGATGCTATTGACCAATTCTAGATGACAGCGGTCCTCAGATATGGGATAGTCTAAGGTGGCAGTGGGGATGACCCATAGCCAACACCTAGCCAGTGTTAGTAGAACTTAAGATGACAAGAAAAGAAGAAAAGACAGAAGACGGCACCTCTGTCTAGATAGGCTAGACTGCCAAGGGAGTCAAGACTCCATAGCAAGAGGGATATCTCAAGCTGATAAGACAGGAAGCAGGTAGAGAAAACGACACCTCTGCCTAAATAGGTTAACCTACCAAGGGAGTCAAGACTCCATAGCAAAAGGGATAAAGAAATGGAAATAAATCAGCAGAAATAGAACAAATACTGCCAAAGCGACAGAGGGGGACTCCAAGGGGCACCAAATCTACGCCTAAATAGGGTTGGGCTGTAGCGGGATGTTGCAAGAACAACCTCCATACCCTTGAATCACTCTAACTGACAATAGTTTCCTAAATATATACTTTCCCCTTACGTTATCAACTGGACTCTGGGCAGAAGGAAAGTAAAAACAAAACATAACCTTAATACTGTATTTCTTACAAACTAAAACGCTTAACATAAACCATCCACAATCAAAATAATCACACTTAAAACTAATCAAAAACTTATCACTAAATATTTAATAACCATAACACTATTCATATAAACCCAACAAAGCCCTAACAAACTTAGAATTACACCGCACAACAACACCAAAATTTGTATGTTTATATATTATATGTTGACAACAACACAGTCGTCCACACACTGCCAAACTGTTTTTTGCAGCAAACTACCACAGCTCTGTCTTTAACAGTCTTCTGGGTTGCGTTTTGCAACAACTACTTCCCTGATTAGGGTCGTGGCTATCATCATCATCATCATCATCATCACTATCATCATCAGCATCATCATCAACAGCAATCGAAATTTCATTCGGTCAGGGTCATCAACATTTAAGTAATTCAAAGTAGCCGTATCAACTTTATCATTAGCCAGGTCATCAACAATCAATTCAACGTAAAAAAATCTCTCCAAATGAGCAAATAATCACAAGGAGTCACAGCCGGAAAATCAAAAACAAAACACGTGCAAACAGTCCTAGCTAACTAAACTATCACACTATAATAAAATAGATAATAAACTGTTTCTATTATTCAGAATCACAACTAGCGAAGATGAATAAAGATGCATCTACAATAGAAAAAAAACAAACACTTCGACGCTGATCGATATAATATAATAATGATAACAGTCCAGCATTCACACAGCTGCCTCTAGCTGCAGTCAAATCAAACCAAACATTTGCCCAAGACATGCACCACTATCCTAACCTAGCTAAAAAGATAAACAATCTCAGTTATACCAACAGTCTTTCTCTCAACAAACAATCAATAGAATAACTACCTCTCGCTCGCTGACACACACACACACTCTCTGGATTTGGCAAACAACAAAAAATGAAAAATTAATTAAAAGAAATTAATCCTCCACATTCCTCCCACCTTACTTTGCCAAATCCGTCTTACACAACACTTACCTGATTTTTTTTCATAACCCAGTCGCAGTCGGGAACAGGACCTCTGCTTCGAGTAACTGGGCCTTCATACACTCGCACATTCACTTCTTCCATGTCGCTATCATTCATTGTCCTATTCTGATTTCCACCTATACTCATATCATCTACTGTATCATGCACTATCCCATCTACCTTACCATCACCGGGTCCTAGAATCTCACTTATTTTCTTCAATAATTCATCAATTTAATCTAAACCATTTCTACTTTAATAAAAGATTTATTCATACTACTTATCATTCTTCTATCTCTCATTCTTGCATTAGTCTTACTTTCTTTACATCATCTAAGGAAAAGCCACACACACTATAGGTATCATTCATACTCAGCCACGATTCATCTGTATTAACACATTTATCTTCCATACTCTACTGTACATTTATACCCTTATCATGCATATTCGAATTTTTACCTATATCTATAAATTTCCCTTGCACTTTCTCCTCACTTAAAACTTTCAAACGCCTATTTCTCCTATATTCAACTAACACTAATTGTTCATTTTCCAACCCTAACATCTCATGCATACTAGGTTCATACTTACTCATTTCCAACCAATTATTCATCCCATTTTCACGAACATTGATCTTATTCCTTCCATGCACACAGGAGGACTCACCCAGTTGATCCCTTTGACTAATTAGTTTCCCGAACATCCTGGCTGGCCTAATCCCTTCTTCCTAAAAGCCCTAGCTATATGCCCATCTACACCACATTCAGTACATTTAGCACGCTGCTCCTCGCACATCCTCGCAGAATTACCATTCTTACCACAATTGCCGCAAATCACATTCGTACGATTACCCCTACATCCACTCCCGATATGCCCAGTCTTACCAAACCGATAACACTTAACCACTTTCTCTTTCTTACACTCACTAATACGACGCCCTGTCTCTCCAAACCCGAAACATGTTCCAAACGCCCATCTACACTCATTCTTTTTATGCATTACTTTCTCACACCTATAGCACTTCTCTGCACGGACACAACTACCTGGCCTACCTCACTGAGCACTAGCACTCCTATCTCTCCAAACCTGATTCCCTTGCCTAAACCCTTCATTTTGCCTTAGAGGTACTTCCACATTAGTAGCCTTAACACTCCTATCTACTACACTATCAGCTACCATCATTGGTCCTCTCTTAACAGCATCTCAAAAACTAACAAATTCTGGCACAATTTCCTCCATTCCAGTTCTCACATTAATAGATTTTGTGACGGTGCCGAGAGAGGGTTGTGAACTCAAAGGCAGGAAGCAATCAACTGAGTTGTTTATTAAGGAACACTCTCCTTTATATACAAAACCTCAAGGCAACAGGACATAACCTGTTCGAGAGACAGACAATGTTACAGAGCAAAACCGGAGACATGATCATTCAGGTTCTTTTTAGTGCGAGGGAAGAGTGCAGATACAAGAATAATATATACAAAATAATTATGTACAATTGTGTGACACACGGTTGGTACATGGCTCCCCCCCTAAAAATGACATACTGTACAAGTTAAAAGAGGGCGCCCTGATCTAGAGAGGCGAACTGTAGGCGGGTCATCTGGCAGGACATAAGCAGGTTTTAGACGATCAATGGAAACCCAGTCTTCTTTGCCACGAATGTTTAGTAGGAATGCTTTCGGACTGCGTCGGATCACAAGGAAAGGGCCCGTGTAAGGGGGCGTTAGTGGTGGCTTGGTAGTGTCGTTGCGTAGGAAGACGTGCGTTGCAGAGTGCAAGTCTGTTGGTATGTGATGCTTCGCTGTGGGCTTGTAAGTCTGGCGGCATGGAGTAAATTTTCCCACGATGTGGCGTATGCGCTGGAGATCGTCAGAGTAGGTTGTAGAAGGAAAAAATTTGGCAGGGACGACCAACGGGTCGCCATACACCATTTCAGCTACCGAGACGTCGAGAGGGTCTTTAGGAGTGTTCCTTAGTCCCAGGAGGACCCAGGGAAGCTGAGTAAACCAGTTTGAATCCTTGCAGGGGGACATCAAAGCTGCTTTGAGGGTGCGATGAAAACGTTCAACTATTCCATTGGCAGCGGGGTTGTAGGCCGTTGTCTGACGTAGGGTGATGCCCAGGATTTTCGCTAATTATGTCCAAAATTGAGAGGTGAAAGTGGTTCCCCTGTCAGAAGTAATATGTTCAGGGATACCAAATCTTGCAATCCATCCAGAGAGTAAGGCAGATGTACTTGAGGCGGACGTTGCAGTTTCCATGGGAATGGCTTCAGGCCAACGGGTGGAGCGGTCGATGATGGTAAACAGGTAACGATGTCCTTGTGATGTGGGTAGGGGGCCTACAACGTCGACGTGAATATGTGTGAAACGACGCTGAGGTTGAGCAAAGGTGCCCACTCCTGAATTCGTGTGTCGATGTACTTTGGATGTTTGGCAAGAAGTACAGGCGCGGACCCAATCCTTAGCATCCTTAGAAATGCCGTGCCAAATGAACTTTGCCTTCAGCAGCTGTGCAGTAGAACGGCACGAGGGATGTGAAAGGCCGTGAATGAAATCAAACACCTGTCGTCGCATGGGAGCAGGAATCCAAGGTCGTGGTTTGCCAGTACTGACGTCACAGAGGAGGGTGGTGTTGGAGTCTTCGAGGGGAAAGTCTTCCCAACGGAGGGACGTGCAGGATGTCCTACATGCTTGATACTCTGGATCCTGTCGTTGGGCTTCAGCCAGGGCGTTGTAATCCAATCCCAATTGAACGGCAGCCAACGTGTTTCTTGACAGGGCATCGGCAACGGGATTCATTTTCCCAGGGATGTATTGACGGGTGCGATTGTATTCAGCCACGTTGGAGAGATGTCGGCGTTGCCGGGCGGACCATGCATCAGACTGTCGAGTAAAGGCGTGCACCAGAAGCATGTGGTCTGTGCGAATGACGAAGGGCGTACCTTCTAAGAAATGGCGAATGTGACGGACAGCCAAGTGCACCGCCAGCAATTCTCGATCGAAGGTAGAATAACCCGATTCTGCCTTGGACAGTTTTCTGCTGAAGAAGGCCAATGGGCGGGGCGAGCCGTTGACCACCTGCTCGAGTACTGCACCAATAGCGACGTCGCTGGCATCGGTGGAGAGAAGGAGAGGGGCATGTGGGATAGGAAAAGTGAGAGCCGCAGCAGTTGATAGGGCCTTCTTTGCATTGCAGAAGGCTGCATCTTGAAGGGGACCCCACTTCAGGTCCTTCGGCTTGCCCTTGAGGGAGGCGTAGAGAGGAGCAAGAATGGCGGCAATGGCTGGCAGAAAACGGTGATAAGAGTTGATCATGCCCAAGAATTCCTGCAGAGCTTTGACGGTCGAGGGCACGGGGAAGTTCTGAACGGCTGCTACCTTCTCAGGGAGGGGGAGGACACCTTCAGGAGTGATGCGGTGCCCTAAGAACGACACTTCGTTGGCGTCAAAGGTACACTTGTCGTACCGGACTACAAGGCCATTTTGTTGCAGGCGGTCGAGCACGATGCCCAGGTGACGGAGGTGTTCCTCTTTTGAGGAGGAGAACACAAGTATGTCGTCCACATAACATACACAGAAAGGGAGGTCCCCTAAGATGCCATCCATGAGACGTTGAAACGTGGCCCCAGCATTCCGAAGGCCAAAACATGAGTAATTGAAGGTGTATGTACCAAACAGAGTGGTGATGGCAGTCTTGGGGATGTCTTCTTGGTTCATAGGCACCTGGTAATACCCCTTCAGGAGATCGAGCGTAGAGAAAACCTTTGCTTTGTGCAGGTAGGAGGTCACGTCGGCAATGTTTGGGAGAGGGTAGTGATCCGGTTCT
Source organism: Palaemon carinicauda (assembly GCF_036898095.1). Taxonomy (NCBI): domain Eukaryota; kingdom Metazoa; phylum Arthropoda; class Malacostraca; order Decapoda; family Palaemonidae; genus Palaemon; species Palaemon carinicauda. Next base: position 75,222,202 of record NC_090738.1, read on the forward strand.
GTTTGCATGTTCAGGCGCCTGTAATCCCCGCACGGACAGAGGGAGCCGTCTTTCTTCAGAACGATGTGTAAGGGTGACGACCATGGGCTGGAGGCCTTTTGGCAAAGGCCCATTTCCTCCATTTCGACGAACGTCTGTTTGGCGGCTGCCAATCGTTCCGGTGCCAGACGTCTGAATTTTGCGAAGACTGGGGGTCCCGTCGTCTTGATATGGTGATAAATACCGTGCTTGGCAGGAACCGTGGGTGTTTGGCGAAGTTCTGGACGGAAAACTTCCGGGTACGACGTGAGGAGGTGGGCGTAGGCATCCGTGGGTTCGCTAATGTGGAGAGCGAGGTTAGAGGGGGCGGGTTGAAGAGGTGTCGACACGTACGAGTCTGCGTTGACCAATCGTCGGTGGGTGACATTGACCAGAAGGTGGAAAGGAGAGAGGAAATCCGCACTGAGGATTGGCATGGTGACGTCAGCAACGAGAAACTTCCAATTGAATTTACCGTTTCCGAACGATAATGTGAGGTTCTCGTAACCGTAGGTGGGTATCGCAGATCCGTTGGCAGCTACCAAGCGGACGTCGGCAGATGTAGACAGACTACATCCTGTCTTGAAGAAATTCCTTGGCAAAAGAGAACGCCAAGCACCCGTGTCTACCAAAAATCGCACGCCCGTTTCTGCATCCTGTAAAAAGAAAAGATTAGAAACACGGGAGGCCACCGCCACGAGCGATGGCCTACTTACACGTTTTTTGGCCACTGACAATCCTCGGCACATTTCTTCGCGGTTGCCCCAAATCTGAAGTGGTAGTAGGAAAACTGCGGCGGATGGGAGGTAGTAAGTGGCTGTAGAAGTCGTTTGTTGGGGCGCGAGCGATTGGTGGGTGGTGGGTGGCTTTGTCTCTGCTCCGGCACGTCACGGTGTGGGCGTGTATGTCCTACGGCATTCATGTCAGCTTCAGTTGACGTTGAATAGGCATCCTCTTCGTCAGGGGTGGAGGCGTTGATGGAGGTCTTGAAGTGGCTGTCCTTAAGGGCGTCGGCTTTGGTCATCAAGTCCTTTATGGGTAAACTATCGACATCAGGTATGGCAGCGCGTATAGGTCCGGGTAAACGGCGTATCCAAAGGGCACGAAGTAGGTTCACCTCACGAGGAGAGCCGTCTGCGGCAGGTTGAAGGCGAGCGATACTGGTCATTTCCCTGAAGGCAAGCGAAGCCCTTTGGTCCCCCAACGGTTGTTGCGAGAGCTGAAAATGCTTTGCTACACGGGCGGCTGGCGACGGCGAGTACTGCTGCAGAAGGTATGTTTTGAGGGTGTCATACGCTATTGGCGTGTCTCCTTGTTCACAAAGCCTGTCGGATATTTCCGGGAAGGTGTCCTCGGGTATCTCTGCGAGAACATAATTTGCTTTGGTGGTTGAGCAAGTCACGCCGTTGATGTGAAGCTGGACTTCTGCGCGCTGAAACCAAGCAAATGCCTCTCCGCTGGCGAAAGGTGAAAGTTTCAATGGGGCGGCCGCAGCGCCAACTGCTGTATTAGAGTCCATCATAGTACCAACGATGGAGGGGCGAGGGAGGTGGGGGTGGAAGGCAGTGGGAACGAGTCGACTTTCAGGGTCACCAATGTGACGGTGCTGAGAGAGGGTTGTGAACTCAAAGGCTGGAAGCAATAAACTGAGTTGCTTATTAAGGAACACTCTCCTTTATATACAAAACCTCAAGGCAACAGGACATAACCTGTTCGAGAGACAGACAATGTTACAGAGCAAAACCGGAGACATGATCTTTCAGGTTCTTTTTAGTGCAAGGGAAGAGCGCAGATACAAGCATAATATATACAAAATAATTATGTACAATTGTGTGACACACGGTTGGTACAATTTACTTTCTTTCCTACATCTATCTAATTCGTAGTCCTCAATTATCTCTAAAATATCATTCCAGGTCAATCTTTCCTTTGTCCACCTCATTTTCTCCTGTTTCAAATTAATGAACTCAGCAACATTGTCAGGTACAGTACCCAAAACTTTCTTCATTAATTCCTTATTTGCAATTAAGCCTTAATCCCCATACTTCTTCCTAGCTAATGTCTCCAACCTACCTCCATACATTAATATCGCTTTTCCTTCATTCATCGTGCTTCATTTCAATCATTCTTTTGCTTATACCTAACACTACCTTTCATCTGTTTTACCTGTAAAATTATTCGCTTTTTCACACTTTCTTAATCAACGTCCCCTACACTCATTATTAGACCATATATCGTCAACAAATACCCTGTCAAATACTCTCCTAACTCCCTAGCCTGAATTCTCATTATCACCATACCTAGCCTGACAGAACCTTTCATACTCTCTAAAAAAGTCCTCCACATCCCTAATGCTATGTTCATTAAGCCTTTTACACCTCAGTACCTCTCTAATAACCACAGTTTTACAAACGTCTACTTCATTCTTACTACTTCCTTCACTGCCTAATCCCTCAATGTTTCCTTTTCCTTAATTTGATTATGAAGAATCAAATTCAGCGCTTGAATTCCTATCCTTAACTATTCCCTTCTTACCGTTTTTCTTACTTACCACTTTCACCCATTCATCATCATCCTCACTCTCATCCTGACCTTTCTTCTTTTCCCTCTTCACATTACTTTTGACCTTTCTTCTCATTCTTCCCATCACATTTCTGTTCATCCTTACTATGGCTAATTCCCTTATCTTCAATCTGACTATCACTCCCTCCCCCATTATCACTTACCTTAGCCTTCTCTTTCACTATCATCCTATTACCAGAAGCAGAAGACACTCCTCCGACTGCACCTTCACCCATGAACGTTTTCATCATTCCCATTACCTGCCTCATTATAGCTTCCATTCGTTCCTCATTCTCACACATCCTTATCTCAACGCCCTCTTCCACTCTCTCTACAGTTCCCTTTAGCGCTTTCAGTTCTTTTCTCATCTCCACATTCTCACAACTCAGCCTCATATTCTAATGCAACAACTTCTCTTTCTCTATGGACAACGCTTCTCGCTCTTTAACCAACCGTAAATCCCTCCCTAATATCTCTATTTTTCTTCCATTTTCGAGTCAGATCTACTTTCTTATCCTAATTCAGTTCTTTGTCGAAAGAGTCTAGCTTCCAATCCCACTATGGCAGTCACTGTTCAGGCGGCAAAATAATGTGGCGGGATGCACACAAAAGCAACCCCCACACCCTTGATCACTCTAACAGACAATTTCCTCCTCAACACAAACTTTACCCTTATGTTATCATAAACTGGTTTCTTAGACTGAAGGGAAACAAAAACAAACCATAACCTTAATACTACATTTCTTACAAACTAAAACGCTTAACATAAACCACCCACAATCAAATTATCACACTTAAAACTAATCAAGAACTTGACACTAAATATATAATAACCATAACACCATTCATATAAACCCCAAAAAACCATAACAAACTTGAAATTACACCGCACACCATCACCAAAATTTGTATGTTTATATATATTATATGTTGACACCAACACACCCGTCCACACACTGCCAAACTGTCTTTTGCAGCACACTACAACAGCTCTGTGTTTAACAATCCACTGGGTGGCTATTTGCCACACCTACTTCCCTGATTGGGGTCGTGGTTATCGTCATCATCATCATCATCATCAACAGCAATCGGAATCTAATTTGGTCCGGGTCATCAACAATTAGGTAATTCAAAGTAGCCGCATCAACTTTATCATTAGCCAGGTCGTCAACAGTCAATTCAACATGAAAAAAAAATTTCTCCAAAGGAGTAAGTAATTCCAAGGAGGAATGACGGCCTGAAAATTAAAAACAAAACACTTACAAACAGTCCTAGCTATCTAAACTATCGCACTATAATAAAATAAATAATAAACTGTTTCCATTATTCATAATCATAACTAGCAAAGATGAATAAAATTGTACTTACTTTAGAAATAACCAAACCCTTCCACGCTGGTCGAAATATTATAATAATGATAACAGTCCAGCATTCACACAGCTGCCTCTAGCTGCTGTCAAATCAAAATAAGCATTTGGCCAAGACATGCACCACTGTCCTAACCTAGCTAAAAACCCTTCAGTCTAAGAGTCCAGTTTATGATAACATAAGGGGAAAGTTTGTGTTGAGGAGGCAATTGTCTGTTAGAGTGATCAAGGGTGTGGGGGTTGCTTTTGTGTGCATCCCGCCACATTATTTTGCCGCCTAAACAGTGACTACCAAAGTGGGATTGGAAGCTAGACTCTTTTGACAAAGAACTGAATTAGGATAAGAAAGTAGATCTGACTTGAAAATGGAAGAACAATTGGAGAAAATAGGGAAGGATTTACAGGTGGTTAAAGAGCGAGAAGAGTTGTCCATAGAGAAAGAGAAGTTGTTGCATTAGAATATGAGGCTGAGTTGTGAGAATGTGGAGATGCGAAAGGAACTGAAAGCGCTAAAGGGAACTGTAGAGAGAGTGGAAGAGGGCGTTGCGATAAGGATGTGTGAGAATGAGGAACGAATGGAAGCTATAATGAGGCAGGTAATGGGAATGATGAAAACGTTCATGGGTGAAGGTGCCGTCGGAGGAGTGTCTTCTGCTTCCGGTAATAGGATGATAGTGAAAGAGAAGGCTAAGGTAAGTGATAATGGGGGAGGGAGTGATAATGAGATTGAAGATAATGGAATTAGCTATAGTAAGGATGAACAGAAAACAGAAATGTGATGGGAAGAATGAGAAGAAAGGTCAAAAGTAATGTGAAGAGGGAAAAGAAGAAAGGTCAGGATGAGAGTGAGGATGATGATGAATGGGTGAAAGTGGTAAGTAAGAAAAACGGTAAGAAGGGAATGGTTAAGGATAGGAATACCCTGGACAGGTATCATTCTTGGACACCCCTATTTAGGTATTTAGGGGTTGAGCTCGACCCCGACTCCAAAAAAAATTCAGGAAAAATTTAGTTATGCATCAATCTGTATTGTTTGACTTGCTAAAAAATACTTCAAAGAATGCTAGAAACTACTGAAAATATAAATGATACCCATCTACAAAATAACTATTTATTGGAAATATATTAAAAATTGAAGTATACAAAAAAAAAGAATTGACATAAATATTTAAAAAAAATAGAAATATACATATACACATAAATCCCTTTAGGGACACCTTCTTAGATGGCAAAGCAACAGCGTGTAATTGCTGGAAATGAGTTGGACCCATAGAAGTCAAGATCTGAAATGAGAAAAAAAGGTAATTTTTTTTTGGCAAAAAACTAGTCCAAGTTTCACTAATTTTTTCTGGTACCTAAATGAAATAGGAAGAGGCTAATTTCTTTATAGAATAAACTCATATTATCCTAAAACAGAAATACATAATAAAATGTGCACTAAGATGTAATTTACTGTTATATCAGCGGTGAAATCTAAAGGTAATTTTTTGAAAATCATTGTATCTCCTATAAAATATGATATTTATGCATTAAAATATACCAAAATATCACGAATCCTATACAGAACAAGAATATATAGAGATATGCCAACTTACCTTTCGGGTATGTCAACAAAATGGCCGCAGACCGCAACAACTCTCACAGCCCAATCTACCACTTGAAATGGAGAATGGATATGTAAATTTCAAGGTGTTATTTATTTATCTAATTATTAGTGGATTGGAATAAAACTGATATGATGGCTTTCTGGATGTTTGAAAATTATTTTTATCATATAAAATTTAAATTATTTGAAATAAACTTTAGATAAAAAAATTGGTGATATCTATTTTGTAAAGATTAAAATTTCAGTATTTATACAAACAAGTAGTAAAAAAAAGAAAGTTTCATGATTTAACCTAGCTATAACTATCAGGTACAGTTCAGATACAAGACAGTTTGAAGCTATAGACAAACAGGCATCCTGCTCCTCAAACAAGTGGTGTTTGTCATGTGGTCAGTCTTAGGTGGGCAGCTATGACAGTGAGTCCTTTCAGGAAGCTTGATGTGACCAACAAAAAAATTATACCATACTTACGGCAAGAGAAAATAGAATTAGTAACTAATAAAAGTAAAAGGATATCAAATAGCAAATCGGTAGCCAATCAAAGTAAAATGAAATCAAAATAAGAAACTGCTGACCAATAAAAATTAAAATAATATCAAATTATTATATATACATAAACTATAATAATAATAATAATAATAATAATAATAATAATAATAATAATAATAATAATAATAATAATAATAATAATAATAATAATAATAAAACACTATATAAATCAATTTCAAGTACCTAATACACATAAGAAAAATATCTACAAATACGAAGGAGGAATTATCAGAGAAATAAATATCAAACACATGAGGTTGCAAGCTCCATATTATCATCAACATATCTTTTTAACTCCATTAGAAGTGTGTTGATGACATGCATGCCGAGGGAATACTGCTTGCTGGCCATTATTGAAGATAAATTCAAAATAAATAGAAAAAAATCAGAAATTTGCAAAAAATAAAAAAAATTCAGAAATTAGCATTTGAGGGAAAATGGACCTCATGGCAATATATGGCATCTAAGCCAAAACCAATGTCATGCAAGTGGTAGACACACCATCCACCCACACTTTCCAACTATAAAGAACCAAACAAGTATCAACACTGTTCGACAATTTATAATTATGTAATAACTATACTGTTTGATCACTTACCCCTATTTAGGTATTTCAGGGTCGAGGTCGACCCCTGGGGGGGTAAAAAAACGGGGAAGGAGGGAAGTTAGACGAAAATCAGTCCATATTCGAGACCGCTGATGATTTATGGGGAAAAACAGGTTTTGAACATGCTGTAGGGGTCGTGTACGACCCATCATACCTGTCCAGGGTTTAAGTGTTGAATTTTATTCTTTATAATCAAAATAAGGAAAAGGAAACAAGGAGGGATTAGGCAGTGAAGAAAGTAGTAAGAATGAAGTAGACGTTTGTAAGACTGTGGTTATTAGAGAGGTACCGAGGTGTAAAAGGCTTAATGAACATAGCATTAGGGATTTAGATGACCTTTTTAGGGAGTATGAAAGTTTTTGTCAGGCTATGTATGGTGATAATAAGAGAGTTTGGGCTAGGGAGTTAGGAGAGTATTTGACAGGGTATTTGTTGATGATATATGGTGTAATAATGAGTGTAGGGAACGTTGATTAGGAAAGTGTGAAAAATAGAATAATTTTACAGGTAAAACAGATGAAAGGGAGTGTTAGGTATAAGCAATAAAATGATTGAAATGAAGCATGATGAATGAAGAAGCGATATCAATGTATGGATGTAGGTTGGAGACGTTAGCTAGGAAGAAGTATGGGGATTAAGGCTTAATTGCGAATAAGGAATTAATGAAGAAGGTTTTGGCTACTGTACCTGACAATGTTGCTGAGTTCATTATTTTGAAACGGAAGGAGAAAATGAGGTGGATGAAGGAAAGATTGACCTGGGATTATATTTTAGAGATAGTTGAGGACTACGAATAGATAGATGTAGGAAAGAAAGTAAATCTATTAATGTGAGAACTGGAGCGGAAGAAATTGTGCCAGAATTTGTTAGTTGTTGAGATGCTGTTAAGAGAGGACCAATAAGGGTAGCTGATAGTGTAGTAGATAGGAGTGTTAGGTCTGCTAATGTGGTAGTACCTGTGAGGACAAATGAAGGGTTTACGCAAGGGAATCAGGTTTAGAGAGATAAGAGTGCTAGTGCGCAGTAAGGTAGGCCAGGTAGTTGTGTCCGTGCAGAGAAGTGCTATAGGTGTGAGAAAATAAGGCATAAAAAGAATGAGTGTAGATGGGCGTTAGGAACATGTTTCGGGTGTGGAGAGACAGGGCATCGTTTTAGTGAGTGTAAGAAAGAAAAATTGGTTAAGTGTTATCGGTGTGGTAAGACTGGGCATATCGGGAGTGGATGTAGGGGTAATCGTACAAATGTGATTTGCGGCAATTGTTGTAAGAATGGTCATTCTGCGAGGATGTGCGAGGAGCAGCGTGCTAAATGTATTGAATGTGGTGTAGATGGGCATATAGCTAGGGCTTTTAGGAAGAAGGGATTAGGCTAGCCAGGATGTTCGGGAAACTAATTAGTCAAAGGGTTCAACTGGGTGAGTCCTCCTGTGTGCATGGAAGGAATAGGATCAATGTTCGTGAAAATGGGATGAATAATTGGTTGGAAATGAGTAAGTATGAACCTAGTATGCATGAGATGTTAGGGTTGGAAAATGAACAATTAGTGTTAGTTGAATTTAGGAAACATACGCGTTTGAAAGTTTTAAGTGAGGAGAAAGTGCAAGGGAAATTTATAGATATGGTCAACAGGTATGGATGTCTTTGTGATGTGCATATGGGACCTACAATGTCGATGTTAATCTAGGCAAAACACCGCTGAGGTAGAGGAAAGGTGCCAACCCTTGAATCCGTGTATCGATGTACTTTCAAAGTTTGGGATAGAGTACATAAGAGGACGCAATCCTTAGCATCCTTAGTAATGCCTCACCAAATAAACTTCGTTCCAGTAGCAGAACAGTAGATTGGGGTGATAAATGGTTATGAATGAAATCAATCACCTATCACTGTCTGCTATCCCTGGTCGTGATCGACCATGAATGACATCATATAGGAGGGAGGTGTTGAAATTGTTGAATGTGATGTCTTTCTAGCTGAAGGAGGTGCAGGATATCTTACATTCTTGGTACTCAAGATCTTTTCACTGGCTCTGCTAGGGCACTGTAATCCAATCTCAGGTGAAAGGAGGCAATTGTGTTTTTAGACAGGACATCGGTAAAAGGATTGATTTTTCCACGGACATGTTGAAGGATAGAGTTGTATTCAGACACAGGGGAGATGTCAGAGTTGAAAGGCGGACCAGTCATTAGACTGTCAAATGAAGGCGTGCACCAGAGGCATATGGTCCATGTGAACGATGAAGGGCGTAAATTCTAAGAAGCGGCGAAAGTGATGGACACGTAAATGCACCGTCAGCAATTCAAGGTGGAAGGAAGAATAGCTGTATTCTGACTTGGACAGTTTTCTACTGAAGAAAGCCAAAGGTCGGGGTAAGCCATTGAGTATGGCACCAGTAGTGACGTCACTGGGATCGGTTGGGAGAAGGAGAAGGCCATATGACACAGGAAAAGGGAAAGCAGCAGTGGTTGATAGGGTATTCTGTGTGTTGGAGAAGGCCACTTCTTGACGGGGGTCCAACTTCGGGTCTTTCAGCCTTCCCTTGAGAGAGGAGAAGAGCCTGTAATTGTGACGGTTATGCCCAATCATTTTTGTAGTTCTTTGACGGTCAAGGGCGTAGGGAACTTCTGAACAGCTACTACCTTCTCAGGTATGGGGTGGACTCCTTCCAGAGTAATTTAGTGCTCCAAGAACAATACTTAGTTGGCACCAAAGGTACACTTGCCGTATCTGATTACAACAGCGTTCTATTGTAGGGGTTCCAGAATACTACGTAGGTGATTGAGGTGTTCCTCTTAGGTGGGTTCATGTGTTCCTCATAATACCCTTTCAACAGGTCAAATTTGGAGAAAACTTTCCTTTTGTTCAAGTAGGAGGTAATATCGGCGATGTCTCAGAGGGGGTAGGGAACCGATTTTGTCTCCGTGTTCATATGTCCACAATTCCCACTAGGATGCCGAGACCATTGTTTTTTTTTTCATCTTTTTTATTCAGGAGGATGTATAAAGGTGACGATCATGGGCAAATGTTTGTTTACTGGCTGCAAAACAATCCGGTGCCAGACGCCTAAATCTGCTGAAGACTGGTGGCAGCATCGTCTTGATATGGTGATAAAAACCATATTTGGCAAGTACAGTGGGTTTTCAGCGAAATTCTAGATGGTGGATATTTTATTAAAACCTCAGATGATGAACGATGGCATACATTGGTACCCTAATGTGGTGAGCGAGGTCAAAGGGGATGGTTGAAGAGGTGTCAATAAATAGGATCCGGCATTGTCTAACCGTCAGTGAGCAACATCAACCAGGAGGTGGAAATGTGAGAGGAAATATGCACCAAGGACTTGCAATGTGACCTCAAAAACTAGAAGTTTCCTAAGATATTTGATGTTCCCAGAGGATAATGTGAGGGTCTCGTACTTGTGAATGGGTATTGCAGATCTGCTGGCAGCTACATGGTGGAGGTCAGCAGGACTAGACTGTCTATGTCATGTCACGGAGAGTGGCCTGAAGTAGAAGGGAATGGAAATTGCCAGTTTCTACAGAAAAATTGCCAGTCCTTACACCATGTAAACAGAAAAAATTTGTGATAGGGGAGGGCACTGCCACAAGCCATACCCTTAAAAGTTTTTTGCCAGTAACAATCATTCACAAAATTCTTCGCAGCAGCAGCAGCCATGAATCTGGGATAGTAGTAGCATAACTCTGGGGGTTAGGCATCAGTAAGTGGCTGGATATAGCATTTGTTAGGGCGTTAGCAAGGAGTGGCATATGTGGGTGGTGGGAGGCTTTGTCACCACTCAAGCACGTTAAGGGTGGCCATAAATATCCTACGATGTTCCATCCTACCGCATTCACATCAGCTTTGGTTGATGATGGATAGTTGTCCCCTTCATCAGCAGTGGAGGTGTAGATGGAGGTCTTGAATGTGGTGATGGGGATTTCCATAAGGGCATCGATTTTGGTTATAAAGACCTTCATGGGCAGAATATCGAAATCTACGATTTCCGATCATACTGGTTAGGTAGGCATTGTACCTAAGGGCAAGAAGTTCTGGCAGGTTGCAGGCGAGCGATACTGGTCATTTCCATTTGGCCGAGTGAAGGCTTTAGAGCTTCAATGGTTGCTGAGAGAGCTTAAGATGCTTGACTATACGAGCGGCTGGTAATGGCCAACACTGCTTGATTATGTATGTTTTAAGGGTGTTGTATGCTATTGTGGTGTCCCTTTGGTCACAACGCCAATTGGAGATTCCGGGGAAAGTTTCTTTGGAGATCACCGGAGGACATATTCTGTTTTGGTGCTTGAATAATTCACGCCTTGATAAGGAACTGAACATTGGTGTGCTGAAACCTTGATATTGCCTCTGTACTGGAAAAGCTAGGTATTTTAATAGATTTGACGTGCTTAGGAGAATTAGAGTCGGAGTGTGGCTTTAAGAAAGTGTAGGACACAGCAGTGAGTGGAATAGCAGAAAGGAGCAGGTCAATCCAGGGTCAGCAATTGTACGAAGTTGCTGTTAGGTTATAATAGAGAGACAAGATGAATACAACTTACTTTATTTCAACAGATAACAAGTTTATATACAAACAGTTCCAAGCAAGAAGGTCACAAAAACTCAAACAAACTAATGCATGGCAAGGCAAAGCTTAAACGGCTTCTTCTAATATCGTTACAGAAATATCGTTAAGAGCGTTTGTGAAACACATGTGGTACAGTATTTCAGACTACTTCACATTATTCAGTCTTTTTTTTTTTGTATTGAATTTTCAAAGACTCTTTCTGCAATTTATTATTATATACAGTTGTATATACAGATAATTGTAATGGATGTCGTAACTGTTAAATGGTGCAACATACTTTGAATAACGAACGAGATAAGTTGTCAATAATTAAGTGCATCAACATTTTCAATATTTGAATCATGTCTACAAAGTTGAGATTAAGCTTTTTTTTATACTTTTGATGAGAAAAAGCATATCTTTCTGCAATGAATGTCTAAATCGAGTTCTTATTCGACATACTCCAATTCATTATTGAGAAAAATATTAATACCAGATTCAGAAAAAAATGTATCATGAAAGTTATTGATAAAATATGACTAAGATA
>NC_090738.1:75275561-75280561 GCF_036898095.1 Palaemon carinicauda
TAACAATGTGGATATGTCTGGTGTCCTCTGCAATATATCACGAGGAATTAGTTAAACCCAGAGACAAGATGATGAATAGTTATAATGATTTGAAAATTAGTTAACAAAAAAAATTAAAGAAAACTTACAGATGAACAGTAATTGTTTATTATTTTCGATAGCATTATTATTATTATTATTATTATTATTATTATTATTATTATTATTATTATTATTATTATTATTATTATTATTATTATTATTATTATTATTATTATTATCTTAATAATAATAATATTATGCAGCTTTTTAGAGACAGAAACTTAGATCGTAAAGGAAAGAAATTCAAGCTTATGAATCATGATGTTAAATACCAAAGAGAACTTGATTTGAAGCACATATGTGCATATATAAACACATAAACACGTATATATATATATATATATATATATATATATATATATATATATATATATATATATATATATATATATATATATATATATATTATTTTAATCAAAATTCTTTATTATTCCCCTTGGGTATTCAGTATGTTTTATAGTATGAAGAATGTCGAATATCGTGCATTATATGTAAAGATGTCATTATACTTTTTTTCATTACACATTTACTGGGATTTATCTATCATGCTCTCAATCTCTCTATCTTATGAAGGTACTACTTTTGCTATGCTGATTCGCTTCCATATATTTTAGCTTCAATGTTCCATTACGTATGTATATATAAGTTTAGAAAGTACACCTTCAATGAAAAAAAAACAATATATAACATTTCATAAAAGGGATAAAAGGATCAAATAAAAGATCATTTATTGTTAAAGTGAGAGAAAAAAAGGTCGCATAGCTGTTTCCGAGTAAAAAAAGAATCCTCTTTGAGCGCTCAGATTTTTCAAGACTTGACACGCCTGAAGCCGGAGGTACTTTTATTTTTTTCTTTTCACTTTTTTTTCATTTTTTTCCTTTTAGATCTATGCTGCTGTTGAACGAAGGATGTCAAGCGCTTCTTTTTCAGTAGTTTTTATCTTTGCTTGACAAGGGATGTGAGGATAAAATAGAAAATGAAAACATCTACGGGTATAAATCTTTTATAGTATCATGATAATTTGTGAAAATTTTGGGAAGATCAAGAAGATAAGAAAGAATGAAGCTTAATGTATTTTGAATTTGATTTCATCGGTAAACTTTTTTTTTCATTATTTCTTATTGTTGTCTTTTTTTTTTAAAGAAAAGCATTCTTATCGATAGTTCTCTATTAATTTTAGAGCATGACTAACTACTAGTTTTACAGTTTCACTGAAAAAAAGCATTTAAAATTTTTGAAAGAATCCGAATTTGGTAGAAAGCCATCTCCGTAAGGTGGTATAAACCATTAACTATATCACTGTAAGCAGGTCAGGTCTTTGGATATCATTTACATAATACTGCTTTGAAATTTTGGCTTATACAAGTCTCGCTTTTGAAATATTCTTCTTCAGTGAAACCAAAATTATATAAACCATGAAGGCACTATAAATGAAGGCTGCCTACAGTTGTAAAACGGAGTTGATTGTAAGCTCTGTTTAAAATTGTTCACTCTTCGAATCTGTGACGGGCTGAGATAGGCAAGATGAAAGCAATTGAGCAAATTTATTAGAGAACATCCAGTTTATATATACAAAAAGTCCGGGCAAGAAGGTCAGAAAATATAACAGGCTATTTCATGTCATACCGGCAACCGGTTCTGTTAACAGTTAACAGTAAGAGAAAGAGACAGGTTGATTCAGGTCACTGTCAGTGCGAAGGGAGAGCGAAGATACCAAAGACAATATATAACAAAAAGGAGAAATTTTGGTTACCATGTACGATTTTGTGACACCACGGTTGGTACATGGCTCCCACCCCCTAAAAATTACATACTGTACATGTTAAATAGGGCACCCTGATCTAAAGAGGCGAACTGTAGGCGGGTCATCGGGCAGGAGATAAGCAGGTTTTAGACCATCAATATAGACCCAGACTTCTTTGCCACGAATATTTAGTAGGAATGCTTTTGGACTGCGTCGGATCACAAGGAAAGGGCCGGTGTAAAGGGGAGTTAGCGGTGGCTTGTTAGTGTCGTGGCATAGGAAAAAGTGCGTTGCAGAGTGCAAGTCTGTCGGTATGTGATGCTTTGCTGGGGGCTTGTAAGTCTGGCGGCATGGAGTAAATTTTCACACGACGTGGTGTATGCACTGGAGATAGTTGGAGGAGGTTACAAAAGGAAAAATTCAGTAGGGATGACTAGCAGATTGCCATACACCATTTCAGCTGCCGAGACGTCCAGGGCATCTTTAGGAGTGGTCCTTAGTCCTAGGAGGACCCAGGGAAGCTGAGTAAACCAGCTGGAGTCCTTGCAGAGAACATCAAAGCTCCTTTGAGGGTACGATGAAAACGTTCAACCATTCCATTGGCAGCGGGGTTGTCGGCAGTTGTCTGATGTAGGGAGATGCCAGGAGGTTCGCTAATGATGTCTACAATTGAGCGGTGAAAGTGGTACCTCTGTCAGAGTGAGGAAGATGTACATGAGGCGGACGTTGCAGTTTCCATGGGAATGGCTACAGGCCAATGAGTGGAGCGGTCGATGATGGTAAACAGGTAATGATGTCCTTGTGATGTGGGTAGGGGGCCTACAACGTCGACGTAAATGTGGGTGAAATGACGCCGAGGTTGAGGAAAGGTGCCCACTCCTGAATCCATATGTCTATGTACTTTGGAAGTTTGGCAAGAAGTACAGGCGTGGACCCAATCCTTATCATCCTTAGAAATGCCGTGCAAAATTAACTTTGTCTTCAGTAGCTGTGCAGTAGAACAGCATGAGGGATGTGAAAGGCCGTAATGAAATTAAACACCTGTCGGCGCATGGGAGTAGGGATCCTAGGTCGCGGTCTCCCAGTACTGACGTCGCAGAGAAAGGTGATGTTGGAGTCATCGTGTCGGACATATCCTCAACAGAGGGATCTGTAGGATGTCCTACGTGCTTGTTACTCTTGATCCTGTCGTTGGACGTCAGCCAAGGCGTTGTAATCCAATACCAGTTGAAGGCAGGCAACGTGTTTCTTGACAGGACCTCGGCAATGGGATTCATTTTCCCAGGGACGTGTTGAAGGGTGCAATTGTATTCAGCCACGGTGGAGAGATGTCGGCGTTGAGGGGCGGACCAGGTGTCAGACTGTCGAGTGAAGACGTGCACCAGAGGCATGTGGTCTGTGTGAATGATTAAGGGGGTACCTTCTAAGAAATGGCAAAAGTGACGATTAGCCAAGTGCCCCGCCAGCAATTTGTGATCGAAGGTAGAATAACCCGATTTTGCCTTGGACAGTTTTCTGCTGAAGAAGGACAATGGGCAGGGCGAGCCGTTGACCACCTGTCCGAGTACTGCACCAATAGCGGCATCACTGGCATCGGTGCAGAGAAGGAGATGGGCATATGGGATGGGAAAAGTGAGAGCTGTAGCAATTGACAAGGCATTCTTTGTATTGCAGAAGGCCGCTTCTTGAAGGGACCTCCACTTCAGGTCTTTTGGCTTGCCCTTGAGGGAGGCGCAGAGGGGAGCAAGAGTGGCGGCAATTGCTGGCAGAAAACGGTGACAATAGTTGATCATGCCTAAGAATTCCTGCAGTCCTTTGATGGTCTAGGGCGTGGGGAAATTCTGAACGGCAGCTACCTTCTCAGGGAAGGGATGGACTCCTTCAGGAGTGATGCGGTGTCCTAAGAACGACACTTCGTTGGCGCCAAAGGCACACTTGTCGTACCAGACTACAAGGCCAAAACAGGAAAAATCTATGTACCGAACAGAGTGGTGATGGCGGTCTTGGGATGTCTTCTGGGTTCATCGGCACCTGATAATATATCTTAAGGAGGTCGAGAATGGAGAAAACCTGCGGCCTATGGGAAGCAGTATGTGGCTGTAGAAGTCGTTGGTTGGGGCACAAGCGAGTGGTAGGTGGTGGCTTTGTTGCCGCTCCGGCACGTTACGGGGAAGGCATGTATGTCTTACGGCATTCACGTCAGCCTTGGTTGACGTTGAATAGGTGTCCTCTTCACCAGGAGTGGAGGCGTTGATGAAGGTCTTGAAGGTCATGAAGTGGCTGTCAATAAGGGCGTCGGCTTTACACATCAAGTCCTTTATGGGTAAATTATCGACATCAGGTATGGCAGCGCGTAGAGGTTTGGGTAAACGTCGTACCCAAAGGGCAAAAAGTAGGCTCACCTCACAAGGAGAGCCGTTTGCCGCAGGTTGCAGGCGAGCGATACTGGTCATTTCCCAGAGGGCGAGCGAAGGCCTTTGGTCCCCCATCGGTTGTTGTAAGACCTAAAAAAGATTTGCTATACGGGCAGCTGGCGCTGTGAGTACTGCAGAAGGTATGTTTTGAGGGTGTGATACACTATTGGGGTATCTTCTTGTTCACAAAGCCGGTCAGAGATTTCTTGGAACGTGTCCTTGGTTATCACCGCGAAAATATAATCTGCTTTGGTGGGTGAGCGAGTCATGGTCTTAATGCAGAACTGGACTTCTTCGCGCTAAAACCAAGCAAACGCCTCTCCGCTGGTGAACGACGAAGGGGTGGGGGTAGGGCGATGCGGGAGGAGCGAGTCGACTTTCGGGGTCACCAGTGTGATGGGCCGAGAGAGGCTGTGACTGAAAAGGCAGGATGAAGCAACTGAGTAACTTTATTATAGAACATCCAGTTTATATATATATATATATATATATATATATATATATATATATATATATATATATATATACATGTATATATATATATATATATATATATATATATATATATATATATATATATATATATATATATATATATATATATATATATATATATATATATATATATATATATATATGTATAAATATATATATATATATATATATATATATATATATATATATATATATATATATATATATATATATATATATAGATAGATAGATATATATATATATATATATATATATATATATATATA
>NC_090738.1:75290561-75300561 GCF_036898095.1 Palaemon carinicauda
TATATATATATATATATATATATATATATATATATATATATATATATATATATATATATATATATGTGTGTGTGTGTCTGTGTGTGTATTTCTGTCACGAAAGGGGTTTAAAGAGGTAATAAATATTATACTTACGTAGGCTCTAAACTTTCTTGTTACTTTCTCTATATTGACGAGTTTTTGTTTTGAGACAATGAAAATGGGTGATAGTATATAAATCTCTTGTGCCTCTATACCTCTTACTAGTACTCTTCTCTCTTCCTAATGTTTTCAGTGTGGTATATTTTCTGTCTGTGTCCTGAAAATTCTATTTATTACTTATATAACTGTGTAAATGAAATTAGTGTTTTCCAATTTATTTTCTACTAATGTTTACATGAGCAACTTTGCTGAGTGTTTGTTTGAAAATATATATAATGTCTAATAAATTTATCATCGACGGTTCCAACGTTTTTTTTACCGTCTTTTGTTTATGGTTGTTCTTGATTATTTTCTTGTTTGCAAATCTGATGTTCTGATGTACTTCGGTAGTCTGATAAAAATAAAGACGTAAGGCAGTTTACTTGCGGCCAAATTGATATTTGAAGGTCGGCTCGCTGATAACACTGGCGACCTTGCCAGGATCAAGTAAGAACATTCCGTACAACTGGTTGACAGTAGTTTTCTAGTTGGGCATCAGAGTAAATAAGAAAAGGATTGAGACGTAAACAAAGGGGTAATTCTACCCTTATTCTTTGCTTTTCTTCTCTTTATATTTTTAAGACGAGAGACAATGTCGGACAAAAGTGAAGATCCGGTAGGAGCGGTGGGTTTTGAGGTAGCAGAATTCTTAGAGAAATTGGATTGGAAAGAGGAAAGAGGGGATGTAAGTTGAGTTGCAGGAAATTACAAAATTCATAAATATCTCGGTAGCACCAGGACCGAAGAAAGGAACTCTGTTAGTACATTTAGTGACTGCCATTAAGAAATGGAAAGAAGAAACAAGTAGTGTTGATACGACTGAATATATTTCGGTACAGGATAGGTTAAAATCGGAAAGATTGCAAATAGAGAAAATGAAACTACAGATAGCCAGGAGGTAAGAGGAGAGAATTCATGAAAAAGAAATGTTAGAGGCAAAATTCAACCGGGAACGACTGAGGCTAGAACGGGAAAGAACAGGAACAACTAAGAATAGAACCGGAAAGAGAACAGGAACAACTAAGATTAGAACGGGAAAGAGAACAGGAAAAGCACGAATTACAAGTACTCCACCTAAGGCAAGTTCCTGCCGAAAGCAAATTTAACATAGGGAATGCTATTAAATTAATGCCGGTCTTTAAGGAAACAGAAGCCTTAGATTTTTTCACTGTGTTAAAAAAACTATCAAATAGGCTAGAATGGCCAGAAAACATGTGGACTACGCAGGTACAATGCAGGTTAATGAGTAAAGCACAGAAAATATATGCTGCCCTGAACGAAGAAATGAGTGCTGACTATTCCCAAGTGAAAAATTTGATTTTAAAAGCGTACGAGCTGGTACCTGAAGCCTACCGTCAGAAATTTAGAAATATGGAGAAGGGATGGGAGGAAACTTTCGTGGAATTTGCACGGAGGAAAAGAGTGGCTTTTCAGGAATGGTTGAAAGCCAAAGGTGTGGAGGATTTTGATGCCTTAAAAAAAATTAATACTCATTGAAGAATTCAAGAATAATATTAGTTTTGATCTGAAAACTAACTTAGAGGATCTTAAGTTTGATCTTTTGGATACTTTGGCTGTAGCAGCTGATGAATTTTTCCTTTTCCACAAGGGGAACTATCGGTTCAGTGATAAGGCCAAGTGGGGCACAAAAAGGAATCCAACTGGAAAAGGCGCAAGTCAGTCACCTGGAAAGAGGACAAAGGAATCACCAGGGTCACCAGAAAAAGGTGGAAAACTGGTGTGCTGGCATTGTGGGCAACCAGGTCACATAAAAGAGAAGTGCCGGTTGTGGTTGGATAAAGCAAAGCCAATGGGTCTGTTGGGTCGAGATTCGACTGCAACAGATGAGTGTTTCAAAAAGTATGTCTCTGAAGGTGTAGTGAGCATCCAAGGGCAGAATAGGTCGGAGAGACGGGTAGAGCTTTTAAGGGACATGGGAGTGGCTCCATCCATAATTTTGCGTTTGGTATTGCCTGAAGGACTGAGCCAGGAACAGGATAAATTTTTGTTACTAGGGGTATTCCCGAGAACAGTAACGGCATGCCCCTTGGTAGAGTTAGTGATAAACTCTAAATGGATAAAAGGACCCATGAGTTTGGCAATAGTAGATGAATTACCCATAAAGGGGATGGATGTGATAGTGTCCAATGACTGTGAGGTGCTGACTCCAGGTAATTGTCCTCTGGTGCAAGGTAAGTCGGTAAAGACTGAAAAGCCTGTTTTCGTGGTCACATGTTCGGGAGCCCAAGGCAAGTCCAGGGAGATGGATTCTATGGGGCTCGGTAAGTTATTTGAGAAAAATGGTTCTGAGGTAAGTGTAACTGGAAATGCCATGTTGTCTTCCGTGAAGGACGAGAATGGTAAATGGGCAATTGATACATTTTTGGAGACTCAGAAGGCGGAGTTTGAGAAGGAGAGGAGTAAGCAAGTCTGTCAGGATAATAGTCGTCGTCATTTAGAATGGAAGGACGGATTGTTGAAAAGGATAAGTCGAGCAAAACGAGCACCTGCAGATTCATGGGAGGTGAGAGAACAGATTGTGGTACCATTAAACTACAGACGTTAGTTATTAGAGCTAGCTCATGACAACCTTCTGTCTGGTCATCTAGATATAATTAAAACTTTTAAAAAACTTTAAAAAAAAAAATTTCTAGCCTTCTTTTAGAAGAGATGTCAAGAAGTATGTGAAGACCTGCGAAGTCTGCCAGACGACCGGGAAACCGAATCAGAAAATCCCAAAAGCACCACTGCAGCCAATTCCAACCATTGGAGAACCCTTTGAAGAGGTAATAATTGACATAGTTGGCCCTTTGCCAAGGACCAGCAGAGGAAATCAATATATTTTGACACTGATGGATAGGACCACACGGTATCCTGAGGAAATTCCTTTAAGGCAGAGGTTCTCAATGGGGGTGAAATTCACCCCCTGGGGTGAATTTTGGGCTTTCAGGGGGTGAATTGTGACAGAAGTAAGTTTATGGTCGAGGAGAGCAATTATAGGCTTTGGCGTAACTGGCCTGTCACGTGGGCTGGGATTATATCATGTGCTGGCCCAGGAAAAATGGATTAGACAGTAATATACAAGTGACCACCCAAGTTAATCCTAGGATTGGAAAAGTTACTGAGGAAGAGACAGATGGCTAGGGAATTAAGTAGGTTCCAAGAAAATTACTTGGCAACTCCCAGGTTGGGAACTCCTGGACTATAAATAACTGAGAAGCTAATATCAAGGATCAAGTTGTGCAGGAGATAAAGTCTTCAGCATTTAGCTTATTTTCAATTAAACTTGATGAATCAACTGATGTGGCATCATGTTCCCAGTTGATGGTGTTTGCAAGGTATGTTCACTCAGGTTCATTTAAAGAGGAGTTCTCTTTTGTTCTACCAAGGCCTCTGATATTTTGGAGAAGGTTTCATCTTTGTTTGAATTAGAAAATCTTTTGTGGGATAATATCAGTGGGTGTTGTACAGATGGAGCACCAGCTATGTTAGGGACAAAATCTGAATTCCAAAGTATGTGTGAAAAAGCGAGCTACAAAAGTGAAAGGCATTTATTGTATGAGCCATCGTCAGACACTAGCCTCAAAAGCACTTCCTGCTCCGCTAGAGAAGGTTTTGGATCAAACAATTAAAATGTAAATTTCGTCAAAGAAGGGGCTCTCAACTCACGACTTTTCAAGTAGTTATGTACTGATATGGATGCAACCCATCATTCGCTTCTTTTTCACACAAATGTTCGTTGGCGTTCAAGAGGGAATGTAACTGAGCGAGTATTTAAGCTTAGAGATGAGCTCAAATTGTTTTTTGAAGTGCAAGGTAAAACAGGATTTCCTGCCTGGCTGAGTGATGAGGAATGGATCATGCGTCTTGCCTATTTGGTTGATATAAATGAGCAACTGAATAAACTGAATCTTCAGATGCAAGGAAGGAATACAGACATTATAGAATTCGTAGATGCCTTGGAAGCTTTCATGAGCAAGCCTGAAAATTAAAAGAAAAGGGTAAATGCAGAAAATGTAGCCATGTTTGAGAAACTGTCATCCATTCTTGATGCTTGTGGTGAAGACAAGGTGCTTCCACAATTTGCAAAAAATGAAATTTTGTAGCATTTGACAGCACTGGAAAATTAATTCAGACGATATTTTCACGAACTTAGTGATGATGAGTTGGATTTAGTCAGAAATCCATTCATACTGTCGGTTGAAAAAGTTCCTGATGATTGTTAAGATGAGTTTTTGGAGTTAAAAAGTGATTTGGGTGTAAGAGATATGTTCGATGAGAAATCAATAACAGAATTCTGGCCTCTGATGTGCGATTCCTACCCAAAAGTTGCAGAAATGGCTATCTGTGTATTGCTTCCATTTGTATCGACATATCTTTGTGAGTCAGGCTTTTCAACTCTGTTACAAATTAAAACGAAGCATCGCAGTAGATTAGAGGTAGAAAATTACCTGCGTTGTGGCCTTTCAAGCATTCATCCGGGTATCCCAGAATTGGCTAAAAAAAAATCGCAGGTTTTGTCAATCGATGAAATGTAATCTTCTGAATAAAAATAATTGCACCAGCTTCAGTTTGGCCTGTTAAGTAGTTCTTATAAATTTAAAAAAACTATTTTACTTTCATTCAAGTTTTATATATCCATCGATATTTTCAATTTGCATATAATTTGTAATATTCCATTATAGAAATAATCCATGTAAAGCTGTAAATATATAATTCAGTTTGAAAAAAAAAAAAAATAAAAGGATTTTTAGTAATATTTGCATATTATATACAATGCACTTTTTGAGCCAATTTTGGGAAAGACGGGAAGTGGGGTGGGGGGGTGGGGGGGAATGACATCATTGCAAATGGTGAAAGGGGTGCATGGGCCAAGAAGGTTGAGAACCCCTGCTTTAAGGAGTATACTGTACATCCTGGGAGGGTTCTTAAATCTTGGTTGGGGTTCTTTTCGAAATTTGGTTTACCCAGGGTAATTCAGTCTGATTGCGGGAGTAATTTTAAAAGTAAAGTATTTACGCATGGTTTGGAAGAATTAGGCATAAAGCATGTAACTTCTTCGCCTTATCACCCACAGAGTTAAGGGGATTTCACCAAACATTAAAGTCAATGCTTAGTAAGTATGTGCAACAGGAACCCAAGAATTTGGACCAGGTAATTCCTTATTTATTATTTGTTTTCAGATCTATTCCTAGTGACGTAAGGGGGTTTTCCCCATTTGAACCAACTTTTGGTAATAAAGTAAGGGGACCTTTAGAAGTAGTGAAAGATCACTGGGAGGGAGTAAAACCTCGGGTACATTTGCTGGACTTTTTAAGGGATTCAAGGGAAAAGTTGATCAACTTTTGGGATTTTGCTTTAAAAACTTTGGAGGTGAGTCAAAGAAAAATGAAAGAGCGTTGTGATAATAAAAACCAAATTACAAAATTTTCAGGTTGGCGAAGAGGTGTTGGAGTTACTACCAATTCCAGGCAATCCATTTAAAGCCAAATTCTCGGGGCCCTGGAAGATCTTAAAGAAGGTGAATGACCTAAACTATGTTGGTGAAACCCCTGACAGGAGGAGAAA
Organism: Palaemon carinicauda; assembly: GCF_036898095.1. Taxonomy (NCBI): domain Eukaryota; kingdom Metazoa; phylum Arthropoda; class Malacostraca; order Decapoda; family Palaemonidae; genus Palaemon; species Palaemon carinicauda. Next base: position 75,296,310 of record NC_090738.1, read on the forward strand.
GACTCAAGTATGCCATGTTAATATGCTAAAAGCCTACCAGGGCAGGGAAACCATCCAACCAGTTCTGTCTTTAGCCAAGGGGGAGGAAAAAGAAGAATTTGGGGAAACTTCCAGTATGAGTTTGCTGGGAAATTCTGTAGCTTTGGGAAATCTACCCGGGATGTTGGATCATTTGTCACCCAATCCAAAGAGGTAATGAACTTGATAACAGAGTTCACAGATTTATTTCAGGACGTTCCAGGACTAACCAGTCTCCTTATGCATGATGTAGAGGTGGGAGATGCTCATCCCATTAAACAGCATCCGTATCGAGTGAATCCATCCAAAAGGGACATCATTAAGCAAGTTGTAGATTACATGCTACGCCATGATCTAATTCAAAGAAGTTTCAGCTCGTGAAGCTCTCCGGTAGTGCTGGTTAAGAGGGAAGGGGGAGGACAAAGAATGTGCTTCGACTAGCGTAAGGTAAGTGCGGTTACTGAGTCGGATTTGTTTTCCTCTGCCCCAGGGTGGAAGATTGCATAATTGATGTCGGCGCTTCCAATTACATAAGTAAGTTTGATCTTTAAAAGGGTTATTAGCAAGTTCCATTACCAGAAAAGAGCTAAAGAAATATCAGCTTTTGTTACGTCGGAAGGATTATATTCATGTAATATCATGCCTTTTGGTATGAAAAATGCCTCTGCCACTTTTCAGAGGTTGATGAAACAAGTGATTGATAAGTTAGAGGGGGTAAGTTGTCTACATAGATGAGCTCGTAGTTTACAGTAATAGTTGGGAGTCTCATCTGAAAAATATGAAATGTTTGTTTGAGAGGCTTCGAGCAGCTGGTCGGGTGATTAATTTAAATAAGTGTGATTTTGCAAAAGCCAAAATAATCTATTTAGGCCATGAGGTGGGAAATGGATAAATTCTCCCAAAATCAGTAAACATTCAGTCAATCCTCGATTTTCAGGTACCAGAGAATCGAAGGAGTATTCGCCGATTTTTGGGGATGGTGGGTTATTATAGGCGGTTTGTATTAAACTTTGTATATGTGGCTAATCCACTGACCAACTTACTCAAGAAAGGTCAGCGTTTCCGCTGGACTGCAGAATGTCAGGATGCTTTTGATAAATTGAAGTCAACCATGATTAACACTCCAATTTTAAGGAACCTTTTTACTTGGCTGTGGATGCTAGCGACGTGGGTGTTGGAGCGGTATTATCACAAGGTTGTGATGGCGAAGAGTATCCGGTGGCATATTTTTCGAAGAAACTGTCTCCAGCTCAGCAAAAATATTCAACGGTTGAAAAAGAGACTTTAGGACTCATTTTATCCTTGGAGCATTTTGAGATTTACCTAAGTGGTAGCACAAGACCTATTGTGGTAAGAACGGATCATAATCCGCTGGTTTTCTTGAATTTCTATAAAAATAAGAATAACCGTGTTCTTAGGTGGAGCCTTCATCTCCAGGAGTGAGATCTACTAATTCAGCATATCGCTGGAAGAGAAAATATCATCCCTGATGCACTGTCAAGATAACAGGCTCTCTGTTACAGGTCTTTTATTGTTTGATTGTAATTTACAGTAAGGGGAGAAGTCCTTTGTCAAAAGAAAAATGGGATAGGTAATTGTATACTTATTAAATGTAATTTCTTTGTTTTAATACATTGGTTTTCTTTTTCCTTCTGAGGTTGAGGTTTATGATCTTGTAAACCTTCCGTGTTTAATATGAAGAAGCAATAAAGGTGAAAGAGCCAAGAAAAGGAGGAAAGGTTTTGTACTAAGAGAAGGCTTTTGACAGAATCTTGTGTTCGCATGGGTATAGCTCTAAGATTGGGCTGCACCCCTGTGGGTTTTCAGCATGTGCCAGGGGATGGACTCTAATTAGTAAATAACAAACCATCCCTTGGTCGATGTTGATGTTAGGTTTAAGTTAGGTTTAGCATTTGGGTTCTTTTATTTTAGTGTATTTTTGTCAATTTGGTGCTAGGAAAATTTCTTTTTGATAATTTTTGATAAATATGTTTAGGTTTAGATAGCTGTTTATGAAAGGGAGGGAGAAGACAGGGTCTGGGAATGACTAATGACATTTGTTTAATCTTCTTCCTTTGCAGGACTGATAAATAAATTTTATTATCTCTAAACTCTATTGGACCTAGTTAATGAGAGCTTTGCTTTGTGCCCCCTGTCAAGTTGCTTGATTGCTTCTCTATTTTTATGTAATTTTTTTTTTTTTTTTTTTTGTAAAAATTTCCTTGTAGGTTGGGGCTGTAACGTAATTCTTCCTTTTGATTAATTAACGTAACTTATTGCTCTCATGTTTTCAAAATTAAAGTTGCTTTTCCTTAGTGTGCACCAGCATGCTATATGTGGGCTGGAAAAGAAGGTATTTAGGTTCAGTTGTTAATTCCTACCCCTTTTCTGTTTTCCATGTTATGTTAACGGTGAGTTGGACTTCCACGTGACTGGGATGGGAGTCAAGGTGGAGGGGAAAATAATTTTTGTATAGAGAGGAGTCCAGATATTGTGCTAAGAGACGCTAGTGCTCATCAATGGTCTGACAACCGCAATCCAGGATCAATACTTCAGCAGCCGCGGCAGTTGTTGCCTACATGGACGACCATGGTTCCCTAGCGTTTGGCCCAGGAAGGCCTCAAGCACAGGTATAGTTGGGAACCACTGCGTATCCCTTAGTGAAGAGGGTTGTGCTGTGCTGGGAGTTGTGTCCCTCGGTCTAAGAGGGCGTTTTTTTTTTGCAGGTGAGCGACTACAGGGATCGGCAAATACACCAATAGCTTTTTTGACCCTATGAGGTCTCGAGAAAGGTACTATTAAGGCTTGTCAAAGCATTGCTTGTGCCATTTTACGTATCAAGTTGACTCTAAGATTATCATTTAATGAGTAATATCGGAGGGGGGAATTTCGTTAATATAATGTGTTTTTGTATATATATATATATATATATATATATATATGTGTGTGTGTGTGTGTGTGTGTCTGTGTGTGTGTGTGTGTATTTCTGTCACGAAAGGGGTTTAGGTAGGTAAGTAATATTATATTTAAGTAGGCTCTAAATTTTCTTGTTACTTTCTCTATATTGTCAAGTTTTTTTTTTTCAAGATGACGAAAGTGGGTGATAGTATATGAATATTTTGTGCCTCTATACCTCTTACTTGTACCCTTCTCTCTTCTAAATGTTTTCAGTGTGGTATATTTTCTGTCTGTGTCCTGAAATTTCTATTTATTATTTATATAACTGTGTAAATTATATTAGTGTGTTTTCCAATTAATTTTCTATTTTTGTGTACATGAGCAGCTTCGCTGAGTGTTTTTTAAAATATGTATAATGTCTAATAAATTTATTATTGACGTTTCCAACGTTCATTTTACCCTCTTTTGTTTACGATTGTTCTTGAGTATTTTCTTGTTTGCAAATCTGATGTTCAGATGTACTTCGGTTTTCTGATAAAAATAAAGCCGTAAGGCAGTTTACTTGCGGCCACCTAAAAGTAAGCAACAAGGCCAAATTGATATTTGAAGGTCGGCTCTCCAGCAACAACATACTAGTGTGTGTGTGTGTGTGTGTGTGCGTATATATATATATATATATATATATATATATATATATATATCGTGACAGGCAAATTCCACCGATGAAAATTCCACGCAAGAAAATTCCACCCACGAAAATTTCCCCAAGAAAATTTCAACCAAGGAAAATTCCACCCAGGGAAAATTCCACCCAAAGATAATTCCACCCAAGGAAAATTCCACCCAAAGATAATTCCACCCAAGTAAACGACAATTTAAAACAAAGTATCTAAGTACGAAATGCAATACCAAAATAAGAGTTCTTAACAAGTGAACAAAATTTTAAATTACCAAAAAGTAAACAACAATTTAAAACGAAGTATCAAAAAAATGATGAATTACCAAAATAAGAGTTCTTAACAAACAAACAGTTATTCTAAATTACCAAAAAAAAAAAGAAAAAAGATAGTTGTTAGCAAGTAAACATCAGAGTAATCCATGTGCTTGAGATCATTTTTACATCTGGAAGCCATAATCATCCAGGATCAAGGTCCATTGTGGAAGTCCATAGTGTAATACCAAATGTGAGATTGACAGAAAGACAGTGTAATAATGACCCACAGTTTGCTCTTAAAATCAAAATGCTTTAATGCTCTGACATTTCTTCCACCATCCAAAGTTATCGCTGCATTTGAATTGCTTTCGGACGATAATGATATACCAGATGAGTTTATTA
>NC_090738.1:75315561-75317328 GCF_036898095.1 Palaemon carinicauda
GAGAGAGAGAGATAAATACTCTATGCTCAAGTTTGGAGAGAGAGAGAGAGAGAGAGAGAGAGAGAGAGAGAGAGAGAGAGAGACCTTATGATATAACTCAAAATGAAACATAATGATTGCTTGTCGGGAGAAATGTATAAATTATTTTATATTTTTTATAGCAGATAGACATAAATAGTAATAAAACAAAAGTTAAATTATCCTCAGAATTCTCCAAAATGAACAAAATTAATGAACGAATTCTATTTTCATTTCCAAATACAAAATAAAATGAAAAAAGAATATAAAGTAGCAATGATGGAACATAATACTAGAAATAATAATTTGAGTAACCGAACTTCGAGTCCTTTAAAAGCAAATATCGCCGATATGAATTCCGCTGGGGTAATCGCACAAACCACACGGTTTTGTGGAAATGTAGGTAGGGATAATCCCGACAGACAAAGATTAGATAAATACAGTGTAGATAAGTGGTTAGCGGACACAGAGAATAGGATCGCTAGTTTTAAAATAACCGATGAATTAGCAAAACTCAAACAGGCCATGTTGTCAGTCAACGTAGACGTAGGGGATGCTCACCCTACATTAAACGGTAAGGCTTTTGAAAACATTAAAACTTTCAACGAATTCAAGGAGGAATGCAGACTATTGTGGCGATCGGCCAAGGAGACCGATCGGTTGTTGAACTTGTATAGGTTTACCTCAGCTAAATTTGAAGGTGATTCCATGCCAAGTTTGTATACCCAGGCTCTGAATCATTTAGGAATAGTTAGGGAAGACATTTTGTCATTACCCACAATCACGGTAGGAGGCAGAACCAAGTTCAGTGAGGATAATAACAAATTGGTAGATTTACATGAAATTCTGACTTATGTTGGCCAATGGTACATTGTATGCAGTCTTTGGTGAAAAAGAAAGGAAGGCTTTCAAAGACCTAAAGTCAGATCGTGCCAGAAACTCACAAAAACGTTGAGCCAGATTCATGAAGGTATACAGAAAAACGAGACCCAAATTGACGAGGTCACTTTTTCGGCGAATAACAAACAAAAGAGGTATCAGAATTAAAGGGAAGAAAGAAATAACGAGTCCAGTAAGAATAAGCATTACCGTGGAAATTATCAATATTACTAGCCCCCTTATAAGACAAATGAACAAAGCAAGGGAAATTATAATCGTACATATAAATCTAGAGGAAATTATCTTCATAAGGGAGCTAGACCAAAGAATAGGTATTGCCAGTATTGATAAAGTGGAGGTCACACAGACCAAGAATGTTGGTACTAAGGTAAGAAATATAATAAACCCTTAGAAAGTATTCCTCAGTCACAAGCAACGGATAACTCAAACCATACAAATTACACAGAAGAAAAAACAAGGTAACAGAAAGTGACTAGAAGAGCAGGATAGGAGTCCAGGGAATAGGGAAACCAAAGAATGAAAGGACGTTGCAGGCAGCGGAGGTACATCCACGTTGCCAGCAATATATTTATCCTTCCGACAGCAATCATTACCTAAAATAAATATCAAGATAGAAGGTAAAGAATGTCTTAGTTTGTTAGATTCAGGAAGTACTGTAAATCTCATAGGCCTCCATACCTTAACTGATTATTTGAATATACCTATTTCCGCGATTAAGAGTGAGGATACATTAGTTCAGGGAATAACTGGCAATCAGGTTAACAATGAAGGAGCCATAGATTTAAACATTGAATTGTTAGAGAAGTGTCAAGTGCCATTTTTGGTTTTGCAAGAAGTAGCATTTCCCTC
>NC_090738.1:75327828-75330328 GCF_036898095.1 Palaemon carinicauda
ACAAATTTCCTTCGCTTAATAATAGGGTCGTACACTTTTCTTGAATGCCTGTTACGTATATTCGAAGGAGGAACTTTTTGTTAAGTAGAATGTACCAATATTGTTGTGTTGACAAGAGGTGGATTTAAGGATGGATACGTTTTGATAGGGAAAGGATTCTGCCATGCATAATATATAATGACTACAGCCAAAAAGTTCATGATATGCATATGTTATTAATAAGACTTTTCTTCATAGGTATTTGGTCCAGGATGCATATATTTCATTAAAGATATCCAAGATACGGAAACGTCGCATTTTAGTATAACCATTCCTTTAAAATATCCAGCACTTTCACACTTTTTCTTTAATGCTATCATATTACACAAATTTCATTCTTCTATAAAAGAAAATTGAATACCCAAAAATACCCTTTCACAATACACAAAAGTTTCAACGTACAAATCAATACCACCTTTCATTGTAGAAAGAAATGTTCACTTTATGTAAGTGCTAAGATACAAGTCCATATTAGTATAATGGTTATAAATATGTTTGTTAATATAAAATTCATTTTGTATGAAATTACAGTAACATTTCCACCTGTAAAAAAGGATCACCACACCAAAGTGGTTTTATTCTATCTTAAAACAAAAACAATACTTTTTTCAAAATATAGATTGTAAGTTGCATAACTTAGCCAATTGTTAGATAAAATTCCATTAAACTCCTGTAACCTGTCATTACCTGACTAGAATAAACAGAGAGTTTGGAAAACACAATGTATTACACATCTTGTTAACCTCTCTGCTATGTAAATAACTCATGAACGTTTAGAAGGAAACATTCATATGGTTTAAGAGAATCCTTCATCAAATAACATCGGGCTTATAATTTTAATTTTTATTCGTTTTTCCAGAAATTATTTCAAAGATTAATCATATTTCTATAAAAATTTTACTTTTTTCAATTCCAGAGATGTGTAAAATAATAATATAATTTTTATTGTGATAACTAGTTTTTATTTTCTTCTGACCATATAAAGCTTGTGACATTCTTACGTAAACTCATATCAAATAAAAAAATAAGTTTTTGACACACACAAATATATATATATATATATATATACGTGTATATATACGTGTATATATATATATATATATATATGTATATATACGTGTATATATACGTGTAAATATATATATATATATATATATGTATATATATATATATATATATATATCTATATATATATATATATATATGTATATATATATAAATATATATATGTATATATATATATTTATATATATACATATATATATATATATAGATATAAATATATAGATATATATATATATATATATACACGTATATATACACGTATATATACATATATATATATATATATATATACGTATATATACACGTATATATATATATATATATATATATTTGTGTGTGTCAAAAACTTATTTTTTTATTTGATATGAGTTTACGTAAGAATGTCACAAGCTTTATATGGTCAGAAGAAAATAAAAACTACTTATCACAATAAAAATTATATTATTATTTTACACATCTCTGGAATTGAAAAAAGTAAAATTTTTATAGAAATATGATTAATCTTTGAAATAATTTCTGGAAAAACGAATAAAAATTAAAATTATAAGCCCGAGGTTATTTGATGAAGGATTCTCTTAAACCATATGAATGTTTCCTTCTAAACGTTCATGAGTTATTTACATATATATATATATATATATATATATATGTATATATATATATATATATATATAGTATATATATAGACAAATAAATATACATACATATATATATATATATATATATACTGTATATATATACATCTATATATCAATATATATATATATATATATACACACACATATATATATATATATATATACATATATATATATTTATATATATATATTTATATATATATATATATATATATATATTGTTTCATCCATGGTCTCTTTTATTTGAACAAATATTTATTTCTTTCACTTATTTGTCATCTTTTATAACTCCTGCATGTTTAGTTCACCTTATAGAATCATGATATATAAAATATATTAAGTTTAATCTTATCTGCATTTTCAAACATTAATCAATAAAGGAATAGGTGGATTGAACAGAAAAAAAATAATCCAATTTTCTTACCTAACAATAAGAAAAAAGGAAATCTGAATCTGTAATGAAAGTTCAACCGGCCAAAATAATATATTCATGGATAACCTTTATTCTTTGAAAAGTTCCTATCATCTTTTATACCTTACCGAATTAATTAGAGAATATTTCCAAATAGATAAGGCCTACAAACTCTGCAACGATTATTTAAATTTTTTGTGAGTGAGGTATTTATGGAAATATGGTAACTAATCAGGGATATTTTTCATCCCTGATATTCTCTTCATTTAACGCTATATTCATCATCATCATCATCTTCTTCTTCTTCTTCTTCTTCTTTTTCTTCTTCTCTCAACCAAACAGATAC
>NC_090738.1:75340328-75345328 GCF_036898095.1 Palaemon carinicauda
TATAGTATCATGATAATTTGTAGAAAATTTGGGGAAGATCAAGAAGGAAAGAAAGAATGAAGCTTAATGTATTTTTAAGTTTGATTTCATCGGTAAAACATTTTTTTTTTATTATCATCTCTTATTGTTGTCTTTTTTATGAAAAGCGTTCTCATTGAAAGTTTTCTAGTAATTTTATAGCATTACTAACTACCAGTTTTACAGTTTCACTGAAATAAAGCAAATAAAATTTTTGACAAAATCCGAATTTGGTAGAAAGCCATCTCCGTAAAGTGGTATAAACTATAAACTATATCACTGTAAGAAAGTCAGGTCTTTGGATCTGTTACATAATAATGCTTTGAAATTTGGCCTTATACAATTCTCGTTTTTGAAATATTCTTATTCAGTGAAGCCAAAATTATGTAAACCACGAACGCACTATAAATGAAGGCTGCCTACAGTTGTAAAACGGAGTCAATTGTAAGCTCTATTTAAACTTGTTCACTCTTCGAATCTGTGACGGGCCAAGAGGCAAGATAAAAGCAACTGAGTAACTATATTACAAAATATCCGGTTTATATATATGTTACACCCAATCTGTCAAATTGCCCATTTCATGAAGTGTGCTAACCACTTGCCCATTTCATGAAGTGAGCAAACCACTTGCCCATTTCATGAAATGGGCAAGTGGTTAGCCCACTTCATGAAATGGGCAAATGAACCCTTACCCATTTCATGAAATGGGCAGCCATGATGCATGAAAATATATCTTTGGTACAAAAAGAACCTTTTTATGTATATGAATCTCTCGCTGCTTCTCCAAGATCAAATCTTTCTGCACTTCAATGTCATACAATATCATTCAGAGAAATTCAAATAAACGATCGTTATAACAACCATTAAAGTATTTGTGTAGGAAGGGGGAAAAACTAACCAACACGAAAGCACTTTACTTAATGAAACAAGCTACTTTAAACACAACTTAGTGAAAGAAATATTACTAAAACTGAACAGCAATAAATACGGACATACACAAACTGTTTATATATTTTTTTCTTAGTATTAGGGTCAAAAAAGGAGAACTAATACAAATTATTGTAAGTTGAAAAAAAAACTTTTAATGAAATAAAATACAATTTTTTTAAACAGCTGTTTTAATCATTGAAAATATAGACAAAATTCACGTATATGTAAGCAATGGTCATACATATCAAACAAATTTACAGTAATTATTTTTCAATATTGTCACATGATTTGTGGCTCTGGCAAGCACTGTTGCATCGGAGGCTAGCTTTTAGACAGGAACACCACTTTGACAAGCAATTGCTCCTGCAAAGACATCTCTGGTATCCTTGGTCACCACACACACTTCCTGCTCGAACTAGTTCGCTAATACTTAACTGTTGTTTGGGGATATTTTCAGGCAAAAGTCCTTTGTACTGAACAAATTCGAATTGATTTCTGGCAATTTTACCATTGATAATTCCACTTTTTGTGCCAATCACATAAGCACTGTCTTCAACTGCTAATACAACACCTACTATGTTAGGGAGGTATCATTTACTACGGTCAAATTGAAACACCGGTACAAACAAATTGTCTCCAACATCAACTGCTCGCATTGATGTAGTGCTGCGTGCTAACATTCGTTGAGCTTGCCTTTGAAGACCATATTCAGCGTCCTTTCTTGCCTTTTTTGCTGGATGCAGTACTCCGGTTGAGATATTTTCTTGTTCCATAGCAGGTTGCTGCTGAGAGTCTGCAACTGGATGTGGTTCACGTTCCAATTCAGGGTCTACTGATATTAGGTCATCCCGAGCTGAATCTCCGTTAAGTGGAAGCCTTTCAAGTTCTTCTTCATCAATACCAGACGATATTTTGCTGATGAATGCATCTGGTAAATTTGACTTAAGACCACATCTTGGCTTGTTGCTAGTGAGCGCTTGATAAGGAGTCATCTTGATTACCTCATGATATGAACTGTTCATGGCCTACTGAACAAAACGGACACCATAACTCCATTTAGAACAATTATTGTCTCTTATCCATGTCCTGAGCTTGAGTTTCATATCCCCATTACCTCTTTCAATAGTCCCCTGACTCTGGGCATGCCGAGGACGCTCATTTACTAAGATGAGTTCAGGCCATAGTGAAGCAAGTTCTTGGATCACTTCAGCTGTATATTCACGTCCATTGTCAGACTGAAGGATGTGTGGAGCACCTATATCCAAGAAGATGAAAAGAAGTTCATTGGCAACCTCAGCTGTTGTCTTTGATTTCAGGGGACGAATCACATGAAACTTTGTTAAATACTCCATAAAGTGCAGAATAAAGCGATAACTTCAATCCTTCATAGTCTGCATGTCGACCAGATCTACTTGTCCTCTTTCATTGAGATCTCTTAGGGACAGTGGTCTGACTACAACTCCTGCTGCCGTTTCATTTTCGCGACCCTTTTCAACACAGCGCTCACAATGCACAATATATAGTGACACAATTGATCTTGCAATATTTCCATATTGTTCACATTCCTCCTTGTGAGTCTTCTTTTCGCCACCATGGCCGGTGTTAATGTGGGCTTGTTGGATAATTCCAGTGACTGATTTTTTAGTTGCCATATATTTTCCATTCTTCTTTTTAACTGTTTCTATTTCACCAAAGGTGGCAATCTGAAAAGTTTGCAAGATGTGGTAGTGTTCTCTTTTAAGCGTCTGTCCAGTCTTTCCTCTCTTCAAAATTGCAATTACAGTCTTCTCATATTCAGTAGACAACAAGGTAGCACAACTTGCTATCTGCTCTTCCATGACTAAAGCTTGAAGGGGTTATACAAGATACTTTGCAAATGCTATCATATATTATGTTAAAAGTGTTTGTATTACAACACTTAATAAAAGACTTTAAAACAACTTTTTTCTGGTTTAACAACTAGTTTGGAACAAATTTTAAGATTCATGCATGAAACTGCCCATTTCATGAAATGGGCTAACCACTTGCCCATTTCATGAACTGGGCAAGTGGTTTGCTCACTTCATGATATGGGCAAGTGGTTACCCCACTTCATGAAATGGGCAATTTCACAGATTGGGTGTAACATATACACCAAGTCCGGGCAAGGTTATAAAATATTGTCTATTTCATGTCCAACCAGCAACCGATTCTTTTAACAGTTAATGGTAAGCGTAATAGACAGGTTGATTCAGGTCGCCGTCAGTGCGAGGGAAGGGTTAAGATACAAAGGACAATATATGCAAAAAAGAGAAATGCGGTTACAATGTACGATCGTGTGACACACGGTTGGTACATATCCCCCTCCCCTAAAAATGATATACTGTACATGTTAAATAGGGAGCCCTAATCTAGAGAGGCGAACTGTAGGTGGGTCATAAGGCAGGAGATAAGCCTGTTTTAGACCATCAGTGGCGACCCAGTCTTCTTTGCCCAAAATATTTAGTAGGAATGCTTTCAAACTGCGTCGGATCACAATGAAAGGGTCCGTGTAAGGGGGAGTTACCGGTGGCTTGTTAGTGTCGTTGCGTAGGAAGACGTGCATTCCAGAGTGCAAGTCTGTCGGTATGTGATGCTTCGCTGGGGGCTTGTAAGTCTAGCGGCAAGGAGTAAATTTTCTCACGACATGACGTATGCGCTGGAGATCGTCAAAGGAGGTTGCCGAAGGAAAATATTCGGCAGAGATGACCAACGGGTCGCCATACACCTTCAGCGGCCGAGACATCTAGTGCATCTTTAAGAGTGGTCCTTAGATCCACGAGGGCCCAGGAAAGCTCAACCATTCCATTGGTAGCAGGGTTGTAGGAAGTTGTATGATGTAGGGTGATGCCTGGAGATTCGCTAATGATGTTCACAATTAAGTGGTGAAAGTAGTACCCCTGTCAGAAGTAATATGCTCAGGAATAACAAATCTTACAGTCCATCCTGAGAGTAAGTCTAATGTACATGAGGCAGAAGTTACAGATTCCATGGGAATGGCTTCAGGCCAACGGGTGGAGCGGTCGATGATGGTAAACAGGTAACGATGTCCTTGTGATTTAGGTAGGGGCCTACAACGTCGACGGGAATGTGGGCGAAACGACACTGAGGTTGAGGAAAGGTGCCCACTCCTGAATCCGTGTGTCGATGTACATTGGAAGTTTAGCAAGAAGTACAGGCATGGACCCAATCCTTAACATCCTTAGAAATGCCTAACTAAATGAACTTTGTCTTCAGCAGTTGTGTAGTAGAACGCCACGAGGGAGGTGAAAGGCAGTGAATGAAATCAAACACCTGTCGGCGCATGGGAGCAGGAATCCAAGGTTGCGGTCTACCAGTACTGACGTCCCAGAGGAAGGTGGTGTTGGAGTCGTCGATGGGGACATCTTCCCAACAGAGAGATGTGCAGGATGTCCTACATGCTTGATACTCTGGATCCTATCGTTGGGCTTATGCAAGGGCGTTGTAATACAATCTCAGTTGAAGGCAGCCAACGTGTTTCTTGACAGGACATCGGCAATGGGATTCATTTTCCCAGGGACGTGTTGAAGGGTGCAAATGTATTCAGCCACGGTGGAGAGATGTCGGCGTTGATGGGCGAACCAGGCATCAGACTGTTGAGTGGAGGCGTGCACTAGAGGCATATGGTCTGTGTGAATGATGAAGGGCGTACCTTCTAAGAAATGGCGAAAGTGACGATCAGCCAAGTGCACCACCAGCAATTCGTGTTCGAAGGTAGAATAACCCGATTCTGCCTTGGACAGTTTTCTGCTGAAGAAGGCTAATGGGCGGGAAAAGCCGTTGACCACCTGTTTGAGTACTGCACCAAAGCGACGTCAATGGCATCGGTGGAGAGGAGTGGGGCACATGTGATGGGAAAAGTGAAAGCAGCAGTGGTTAATAAAATATTCTTTGCATTGCAAAAGGCTGCTTCTGAAGGGGACCTCACTTCAGGTCTTTTGGCTTGCCCTTGAGGGAGGCGCTGAGGTGAGCAGAGAGTGGCGGTAATGACTGTCAGAAAACGGTGATAATAG
>NC_090738.1:75352828-75360328 GCF_036898095.1 Palaemon carinicauda
TTATCTCCTACGCCTGTGGACCTAAAGGGGATCTGTTAGATTTCACCAATCGTCTCCGTCTTGAGCTTTTAATTCAATACTTCTTCAATCATCATATCCTACTTCATGCTTTTAGTCCTTATCTATACAGGCTTGGGTCTCCGAACTCTTCTAGTGCCTTCTGGAGCCCAGTTAAACGTTTGGTAAACTAATCTCTCTTGGGTAGTGCAGTTAGCATGAGAAAACCATTTTTCATCTTCCACTCAATTTGATCTTCTTCCCATATGGCACTCAAGTAATATCTCTTATAATTTCATTCCCAGTAATACTCTGCCATCTAGCAACTAATATCTTTTTGCAGAGTTTGTTATCAAATCTACTGAATCTATTGGAGTTATTTCATTCCCATAATCTGACTCGTCTATAAAATGATACCGATATCGCTAAACTGGTATACAGTATAGTCTTATTTCTATATGTAATTTCAGGTGATTTGATTTCCAAATTTTATTTAACCTAGCCATAGTCTTATTTTTTTTTTTTTTAATCATCCATTAAACGCTAAGTCTTAACACCATATTTTGGATAAAATATATCCTAAATACTTCATTGATTCTACATCATTGACCTTTTATGCTTCCGATGATATTTCTTCTTCCATTGTAAAAACCACTCTCATCCTCTCTGCCTTTCTTATATCAATTTTGAGCCCGACATCATGTGCTATTACATATATCATGGTTTATGAGAGCAGCATAAGCATTCTACCATCCATAATTATAAATACTCAGGAAAGTATTCGATCCCAATGAATGGAATGAGGAAAAATATGGTCTCTGGCACATACACACCATTTCTAATGTGAGGCCTCATGACTTTTATCACATGTTTAATTCATGTAATCAAAGTAAAATTTCCCTTGCGAAGCTGAATCATTCATTAAGAAAATTTCCTGGTTCTCATAATTGTCTAATTCAGGCAAACCTTGGCTACAAATGAGTCATAATTGGTTTGTGAAGGAGAGATAATGAATGCCCAAGGAGAGGAGAGATATTAACGGTTTTCTGAACAGACATATATAGGATGTATGAAAAATTACTTTAATTTATGAGGAATATCCATTAGAGAGAGAGAGAGAGAGAGAGAGAGAGAGAGAGAGAGAGAGAGAGAGAGAGAGAGAGAGAGAGAGAGAGAGATAAATACTCTCTATGCTCAAGTTTGGAGAGAGAGAGAGAGAGAGAGAGAGAGAGAGAGAGAGAGAGAGAGAGAGAGAGAGAGAGAGATAGAGAGAGAGATGTAATTAAATGGGCTTCATGTTCAAGTTTGGAGAGAGAGAGAGAGAGAGAGAGAGAGAGAGAGAGAGAGAGAGAGAGAGAGACCTTATGATATAACTCAAAATGAAACATCATGATTGTTTGCCGGGAGAAAAGTATAAATTATTTTCCTATTTTATAGCAGATAGACATAAATAGTAAAAAACAAAAGTTAAATTATCCTCAGAATTCTCCAAAATAAAAAAAAAATTAATGAACGAATTTTATTTTCATATACAAATACATAATAAAATAAAAAAGAATATAAAGTAGCAATGATGCAACATAATACTAGAAATAATAAGTTGAGTAACCGAAGTTCGAGTCCTTTAAGAGAAAATATCTCTGATATGAATTCCGCTGGGGTAATCACACAAACCACACGGTTTTGTGGAGATGTAGGTAGGGATGATCCCGACAGACAAAGATTAGAGAAATACAGTGTAGATAAGTGGTTAGCGGATACAGAGAATAGGATCGCTAGTTTTAAAATAACTGATGAATTAGCAAAAATCAAACAGGCCATGTTGTTAGTCAACGTAGACGTAGGGGATGCTCACCCTACATTAAACGGTAAGGCTTTTGAAAACATTACAACTTTCAACGAGTTCAAGGAGGAATGCAGACTATTGTGGCGATCGGCCAAGGAGACCGATCGGTTGTTGAACTTGTATAGGTTTACCTCAGCTAAATTTGAAGGTGATTCCATGCCCAGTTTGTATACCCAGGTTTTGAATAATTTAGGAATAGTTAGGGAAGACATTTTGTTATTACCCACAATCACGGTAGGAGACAGAACCAAGTTCAGTGAGGATAATAACAAATTGGTAGATTTACATGAAAATCTGACTTATGTGGCCTATGGTACATTGTATGCAGTCTTTGATGAAAAAGAAAGGAAGGCTTTCAAAGACCTAAAGTTAGATCGTGCCCAGAAACTCACAAAAACGTTGAGCCAGATCCAGAAAGGTATACAGAAAAACGAGACCCAAATTGACCAGGTCACTTTTTCGGCGAATATCAAACAAAAGAGGTATCAGAATTACAGAGAAGATAGAAATAACGAGTCCAGTAAGAATAAGCATTACCATAGAAATTATCAATATCACCAGCCCCCTTATAAGACAAATGAACAAAGCAAGGGAAATTATAATGATACATATAAATCTAGAGGAAATTATCTTCATAGGGGAGCTAGACCAAAGAATAGGTATTGCCAGTATTGTTAAAGTGGAGGTCACACCGACCAAAAATGTTGGTACTAAGTTAGAAATATAATAAACCCTCAGAAAGTATCCCTCAGTCACAAGCAAAGGATAACTCAAACCCTACAAATTACACAGAAGAAAAACAAGGTAACAGAAAGTGACTAGAAGAGCAGGATAGGAGTCCAGAAAATAGGGAAACCAAAGAATGAAAGGATGTTGCAGGTAGCGGAGTACATCCACATTGCCAGCAACATATTTATCCTTCCGACAGCAATCATTACCTAAAATAAATATCAAGATAGAAGGTAAAGAATGTCTTAGTTTGTTAGATTCAGAAAGTAATGTAAATCTCATAGGGCTCCATACCTTAACTGATTATTTGAATATACCTATTTCCGCGATTAAGAGTGAGGATACATTAGTTCAGGGAATAACTGGCAATCAGGTTAACAATATAGGAGCCATAGATTTAAACATTGAATTGTTAGAGAAGTGTCATGTGCCATTTTTGTTTTTGCAAGAAGTAGCATTTCCCTCTCGAGCTTTGATTCCTTTTGAAACAATACACGATTTTGGCATAGTTTTTGATTGTCAAGACAGAAGATTAATTATAAAGGGAAATAATCAGGCAGTCTGTTTCCAGCTTGTCGATGACAAGTTCACTACAAATTTGGCCAATTTGCAGGGGACTGCTTCGATAGTTGAAACACACTCCGGTTCAGAAAGAGAAAGGGGAATCAAAGTAGAATCAGAATTAGGGGAGAAAAAAAGAAAATTTAGCAATTGCACATAAAAGGGGAGACATTATTTCTTTTGAAGGCAGCATAAATACTAAGGAAGGAAATGTCGGCAAAGAATCTGTGAGAATAGATAAAAAAGGAATTCCAAGAAGTTTTGCTGTTAGGAACATTGAACTCACAAGAGTTAAGACATTTAAGAGAAACAGAATCCCATAACAGAGGAGAAGAAGATTCATGTTTTTGTACTCAAGTACAAACTGCAGAAATAAGTCTGACCAGCACAGCAGATGAAAACAAAGTAAGATTTAGGCTACCTAGAAATGTAGTACTACTGCCCAATACTCTTACTAGAGTATATTTAATAACCCGCCTACACACAAATAATGATGTAATATTGACCCCAGAAAGTTTACCAGAATATGTCACAATGGATAATTCATTAGTTCAGATGGAGGGATTAGCTTGTACTTCTTATGTCATGAATTATTCTGATAAAAGACTCCATTTGTTAGCGGGTACCGAATTTTGTACAGGAAGAGAAGTTACACATAAGATGATTCCGTTAGAGGAGGAGGCATTCTATACCACAGGAAACATTGATGCAGGAATAGATAGGGAGATATATAACACAGATTTTCATGAGTACAGAAAAAGATCAATATAAACCTTAAATAAATATAGGCAGGGCATAGCAATTGCGGGTGATAGGTTAGGTAGGACCGAGGTGTTAAGACATAAGATAATCCTAGATGATGGAGCCAAACCCTTTTTCATACCTAATTATAAATTAATTATCAGCCAACGTCCAATAGTAGATAAAATGATAACAGAAATGAAGGAAGAAGGAGTGGTCATACCTTCTAAATCACCTTATGATTCTCCCATGTTGTTGATTCCAAAGAAAGATGGAAGTTACAGATTAGTGATTGATTATCGCAAGTTGAATGCGAACACAGTTCCTGATAGAATGCCCATGCCTGTAATAAATGATGCTTTAGCTCAATTAGGAGGAGCAAAGATCTTTTCATCCTTAGATTTACTAAGTGGATATTAGCAAGTACCTTTAGACGAAGAATCTAAGCCATTAACTGCCTCTAGCACACATAAAGAACGCTTAGAATTTCAGGTAATGCCCTTTGGATTAACATCAGCTCCATTGACTTTTGTGAGATTAATGTTACAGATCTTAGGAGACATAGAAAATGTGTCAGTCTATTTAGATGATGTCATTATATTTATCAAAGATATGGAGAGCCATTTCAGAACAATAAAAATCGTTTTAGAACGGTTAAGACAGGCAGGATTAAAGATAAAGATTAAGATTTGTCAGTTTTTGAAGAAATCTTTAGAATATTTAGGACATGTGATCAGTGATGATGGATTGCGCATGCAAGAAGGATAAATTAAGGCTATTGTCGAATATCCTGCTCCACAAAATCTTAAAGGTGTAAGAAGATTTTTAGGAAAGATAGGTTACTATAGAGCATTTGTCAAAAATTTTGCTACTATAGCTAAACCATTTACAGAATTAACTAAGAAGGATGTAGAGTTTGAATGGAAAGCAGAACAAAAGGAGGATTTTCAAGAGTTGAAAGATAAATAAATCCAAGATCCTATTTTAGTGTATCCAGACTTTAGCAAGCAGTTTTACTTAGCATGTGATGCTTTAAATACAGGAATAGGAGCAGTTTTGTTACAGAAAGCGTAAACCAGAATGAGGGTAGTATATTATGCGGCCGAATGAAATTACAATACCACAGAAAAGGAATGTTTATCCATTTATTGGGCACTGAGAAAGTTTCGGCACATTTTGTTAGGACACAAAGTAAATGTACTTACTAATCATAAACCCATCTGTGACCTATTTAAGAACAGAGTTTCACTAATAACTTAAAGTTTAATCGATGGTTTATTAGTGTACTAGAGTTTGCTCCAGAATTTAGATACATTCCAGGTAAGTTTAATACTTTAGCAGATGGATTATCTAGAGCACAAGAGGATACTGAAAGAATTATTACGAGTAACACTTTCTGTTTCAGCTGACAGGTCGTAGACTTAAATTTGGAAAGAGTAAAAGTAGAACATGGGAAACAAGCAAGTATCAGGAAAATAATTGATTTGCGACAAGATGAAACTTCTAGGTCAGAATTTGAATTAATAAAGGGGATATTATATAAGAAATATTAGGATAGGAGTGCTTGTTCTAAACTATATGTACCTGACACACTGACTAAGGAAGTATTAGCTATAACACATACCCACAAGTTGGCAGGACATCCAGGAATCATAAAGACTCTGAGAACAATAAGTAGAAATTATTTTTGGCCTAAGTGCAGTGAAGAACCAAAGGAATTTGTAAATTAATGTCAAACTTGTAATAAGCATAAAGGTCATGTAAATGTCAGAGCTCCTTTACAAAAATATCTTAGTAATTTAAACCCTTTTAAGGTAGTTCAGATGGATTATATAGGACCCTTTCCAGAAACTTTGAGAGGAAATAAGTATATGCTGGTTTTCAGTGATTATTTGACTCGGTACTTAGAAATTGTTCCATTTAGTGATAGAGCTGCAGTTTCGGTTGCAGAAGATTTAAAGACCAGATAACTTACAAGACTTTCGTGTCCTGCGGTACTTTTGTCGGACAATGCACCCGAATTCACCAGTGAGGTAATGAAAAAGTTTGCAAATTTTTTGAGATAAAGAAATGTGAGATAACCCCTTATAAGCCGAGTTCAAATGGGACAGTAGAAAGGGCCAATAAAAAGATACTAGATGTACTGCGAACTATCATTAGTCCAATCACAGAAGATTGGGATGTAGCTTTAGAGGATGTCAGTTTACTTTGAATAACACAGTGAATGAGACAGTAGGAAAAACCCCACACTTTTGGCTTTATGGTTATCAGAAAAGACTGCCTAACTTATTGTTAGATGACGCAAAACCTCCTAGGCACACATATGATTACCAGGACTATGTAGCTTGGAAACTGCAAAGAACCTTTCAAATAATAAGACAAACCAGACAATCTCTAGAAAAGAGGCAACAGGTAAATAAGAAATACTATGACACAACTAGTTCCAATACTGACATGAAATTAGGATCACGAGTATATATAAAGGTACATGTAAAGGAAGGACCAAATGAAAAGGTATCTCCCAAATTTGAAGGTCCTTATGGAGTGTTAAAAAGGGAAAAGAATAATAAATTTAAACTGATACATGAACAGAATTTAGATGTAAGGTATGTCCATTGGAATCATATAAAGGTTGTAAAAACTAATCCATGGTCCTCTCAACTTCTACAGGAAGTGGTGGAAAAACTTCCTTCTGATCTTACCCCTAGTGGTCGGGTCACTTGCAAAATAGACATTAAAAGTGGGGCCTTGATACAAACACATGGAAAAGGTGAATTGTTAACGGATTTTGCTGTAGTAAAGATCAATGTCAATTCAATATTAGAAAGGGAAGAACATTTGAACCAGTTAGATAAAGAACTACGAACGTGCATACTAACCCATAGTGATTCTGCCTTTGTAAAATTATTAAGAAACTTACTAGGTAAAATTGAAGACATTGTCAGGCCTCAAAGAAACAAGAGATCTTTATTACCTTTTGTAGGTAGTGTATTTAGTGCTTTGTTTGGAGTGGCTACAGAAAACGATGTTAATTTAAAGGTTTATCTGGTCGTGTAGAACTAATCGAAAATGGGCTAGCCAGAAGGATAATCTTATAAGTACTGTAAAAGAAAATAATAATAAGAATGTAAACAAAATAAGAAAAGATGGTGAAATTTATTAATCAAGTTAATGTAAATGTATATCTGTGAACAGAATAATAAATGCACAAAAGGGAATACTTATCCCTGCTATCATTTCGCCAAAAACTTTGAAAGAAATTATAGATGGGTGTATAGTAAATAGCCATTCCAAGCCTTTGATAAAAGATATATTTTGGTATTATACTATGTCCTCAGTGAAGGTAATAAAAGGGTATTTGTTGTTATTAATTCCTTTTAAGGGTATGAATTTGTTTGACCTGTATACAATACATCCTTTCCCAGTTAAAATAGGAAATGCAACAGTAATTTGGAACCATCCTAAGGTTCGTCCAGCATTGGATAAAAATAAACTGTTGATGATTATTTTAGAGGAAGGTGAACTAGAACAATGTGTATTGATAAGTGAAAGTCAATTCATGTCCAATTTTGTGCAAATTAAACAACCTATAAGCAATTTCCATGTATTCAAGGTATTTTCTTTGA
>NC_090738.1:75365328-75367828 GCF_036898095.1 Palaemon carinicauda
AATATCGTCAAAGAAATTAGTATGGACAAAGGATGCATCCCTCCCATAAATCCCTGAAAATTTTATTCAGATATGTGAATCCACGATTAATTTACAGCGCCGCCGAAAATCAGCGTCCTGCTAAAATCGTAAAAAAGCTACTGAGACTTTTCTATAGCAAGTATCAATACAAAATATTTTTTGAATTTAGTTCACATAACACAAATCAAACCCTGTGAAAATAATTTGAATGTCTGTGAAACTCAAGGAGTAGTTGGCTCCTTCTCACTAATTTTATTAGCTAAAAGCTGTCACTTACGAACGAAAGTAACAGCCAGGGATGGCCTACAGAAGGTATGGACATGCTAATTTGCAACAAAAAAGCTAATATATTTCTAAAAAATCACTTAAAATTTCATTTGAATATATTTATTGGTATAGGAGTTATTGACCCCGCCGCTGAAAAAATAAGCTGCTTCCCCCAACCACCTCGCTCCGTTCACGACAATTTGATAAATATGGGTGGATAGACAAGAGGTTTTATATATTTGAAAACTAAAAAAAAGACACATACACAAACACACACACAAACATATATATATATATGTATATATATATATATATATATATACATATATATATATATATATATATATGTATGTCTTACTTTAAACTATAATCGAAGAGTTCTAAATGTTTTTTTTATCAAAAAGCCCATAAAAGAAATAAAGGAAATATAAATAAATCACTATATTTTAAGTATTCCACATTGGTCCTCTTACATTACACCTTGAAGGTAACCAATGTGTACTGGTCGAAATATAGTGATTTATTTATATTTGCTTTGTTTCCTTCTTGGGCCTTCTGGAAGCAACACACATACATACACACACACGCACATGCACACACAAACACAAACACACACACACATACACACACACACACACACATTGAGATACTACCGCTAGAGAGTTATGGGGTCTTTTGACTGGCCAGACAGTACTACATTGGATCCTCCTCTCTGGTTACGGTTCATTTTCCCTTTGCCTACATACACACTGAATAGTCTGGCATATTCTTTACATATTCTCCTCTATCCTCATACACCTGACAACACAGATTACCAAACAATTCTTCATCACCCAAGGGGTTACTGCACTGTAATTGTTCAGTGCCACTTTCCTCTTGGTAAGGGTAGAAGAGACTCTTTAGCTATGGTAAGCAGCTCTTCTAGGAGAAGGACACTCCAAAATCAAACCACTGTTCTCTAGTCTTGGGTAGTGCCATAGCCTCTGTACCATGGCGTTTCACTGTCTTGGGTTAGAGTTCTCTTGCTTGAGGGTACACTCGAGCACACTCTTCTATCTTATTTCTCTTCCTCTTGTTTTGTTAAAGTTTTTATAGTTTATATAGGAGATATTTATTGTTGTTACTCTTCTTAGAATATTTTATTTTCCTTTTTTCCTTTCCGCACTGAGCTATTTTCCCTGTTGGAGCCCCTGGGCTTATAGCATACTGCTTTTCCAACTAGGGTTGTAGCTTAGTAAGTAATAATAATAATAATAATAATATATATATATATATATATATACATATATATATATATATATATGTACACACACATATATATATATATATATATATGTATATATATATATATATATATATGTATATATATATATATGTGTGTGTCTTACTTTAAACTATAATCGAAGAGTTCTAAATGTTTTTTTTTTTCTCAAAAAGGCCCATAAAAGAAATAAAGGAAATATAAATAAATCACTATGTTTTAAGCATTCCACATTGGTCCTCTTACATTACACCTTGAAGGTAGCCAATGTGTACTGGTCGAAATATAGTGATTTATTTATATTTGCTTTGTTTCTTTCTTGGGCCTTCTGGTAGCAACACACACATACATACACACACACGCACACACATACACAAACACAAACACACACACACACATACACCCACATACACACACACACACACACACACATATATATATATATATATATATATGTGTGTGTGTGTGTGTGTGTGTGTGTGTCTGCGTATAATTTAAAGTCCAATGCTTTTTCTTTAACCTTATTATTACAAATAATATCAGAACCAGATAAGGACCTAAGAGATACTGCTTACCCATATGTGTATTAATAGAAAAGTGAGGGGAATAATACGACCTTACTTTTGACAATGAGGTGGAAATAGCATTACACCGCTGATTTACAGAAAGTATCTTGTCTACTGTCCTTATTTTAAGGTGTTCCTGTAGCATAATAATTCTAGAATACCACTGATTTCCAAAATGTGCCTTAGGATTACTCTTTCAGTAACCCTTTTCCCATTATGTTGATAAAAGGAAGGTTGGTAATCAAGCCTAGGAATTCCAATAGAGCCGATGTATTTATAAATTGCACTATAATTCATAACAGAATGTCATCGAGTATCTTAATTCGATGCAAAGGAGAGGGTTAATGCGCTGAATATCTGCAGCCAGCCCATTTAATGGTGTTAT
>NC_090738.1:75372828-75375328 GCF_036898095.1 Palaemon carinicauda
TGAATTACTAATATTTGGATAATACTTATCTTTAAAAAAATATCATTAAAGTTCAGTTGCTCGAGCAAATGCTAAAATATGGAAACTTTGAAATTTTGGAATATATTTGTCATATATGAATAATACTATTTTAGGAAATACTAAACAATGAAGCGTTTTTTATATGTTTATAACTTCAATGAAGGGATATTTATTGACTCATTCAATTGCTTAAAGAGAAAATATTTGAGAAGATAGACTGCAGATAATTGCTTTATTAAGAGATGATTGGACCATTAAACTTCATAGACCAATTACTTAAAAGGTAAAACACCTGGCCACTTCAAAAGAAATTTTATGTACCACTCAACGTTAATAGTCTTCTTAATTTTTGCGTATAAAACACACACTCTCTCTCTCTCTCTCTCTCTCTCTCTCTCTCTCTCTCTCTCTCTCTCTCTTTTTTAGTACACCTATTAAGAAAGGCAGAGAATTCCCTTTATCAAGGGCACCACATTCTCTCTCTCTCTCTCTCTCTCTCTCTCTCTCTCTCTCTATCGTTTTATCTTTTGACATTTAATGCACCTGATCAGAAAGGCAGAAATTCCCTTAATAAAAGGCACATCTCTCTCTCTCTCTCTCTCTCTCTCTCTCTCTCTCTCTCTCTCGTTTTACCTTTTTGAGATTTAATACACCTGATCAGTAAAGCATTGAAATAATGGCCTCCTTGTAACACCCAACCCTCTCCCTCCAATAAAAGGAATAGGTCAAAGTAAATAATCGTAAGAAATTAAAAACTATCGCAAGTAAAAAGAAAATATTTCCAAATGACGTATAATTTGGTAGTGTCGGACCTTCCTATGTATCCATAGTGGAATAAATAGAAAATAAAATAGTATTCCCATAAAGCCAGTATGTTGATAAAAATGATAATTCCAATATTTTTTAAATAATGGTAAGCAATTCAATTTTTTTTAATAAGAAGTATCTCATTTGCTGATTAAATTACCCTTTAAGTAACTGCTTTTGAAGAAGGAATCAAATCTCGATAGACGATGGATATCTAATCCAATTTTTGTCAGCTTCTCCCACTAGAAGTTCGCTTTCATAGGACGCTCCATTGTCTCTACTTGGTTAAAATAAGGTGTGGAAAACATGTGTGGCGATAACAAGTAAGGACTAGAGTATCTCAGAGTAGTACAGATCAAATGTAGGAAGAAGGTTAGTCATATATGGGATGTACGTAGGATGGTACTTGGGCGGGATTGTTATGCAAGTGCTAGTGTGCATTAAAGTAGGTGAACCAGTAAGGAATATTGGAGACTGAGACAAATGTGATAGGAGAATAGTATAGGAACCATCGCACATTTCATTAAAGGAAGGTACAAGTCCGGAAGTCAAGATTTGATCCAGTGTACCACACTTTACATGCATATATCCACCATTTTCCCAGCGAATCAGTTTATTTCAGTTAATGTATTCAAGAAGTAAGTTCTACTTGTGGTTTACAGGGCCATTAAGATCTTTACCTAAGTCTAGATGATGGGCAATAAAATCTCCCAAGTAAACCATACAACCGGGGGTGAGGGCTGAATGCATGGCTGTATTTATCCTACCTGTTGATGCATATACGTTGCACAGTCATATGATGCCTCCACCAACAGTAATCTTAAGTAGTTGAAATGTTGTGTCTTCATCATCAGAATTTGGAGAAGTGTATGCTGGATTCAACCACGTATATAAGTGATGAGGTCATGTCTTACTAAATCGACGTAGGCCACATAGCAAGTGAGTGAAGGAGCTTCTACCCTAGGCTTAGCAATATAAGCAAAACCTTTCTGGATTGAATTAACGTTGGGGGGGGGGGACTATGGACAATTCCGTTGAATGCAGAAAGTTTTGTCCAGTTTGTAAAACCCTAGGCATTCCATGAGCTGATATCAAGCTTCACTGGATTATCGAACAAGTCCCTTGAAAGGACAGTGACTAGACAAAAAGTCAGTTTTGGCATGGGCATAAATGGTTGGCATATCACATAGTAGAGGTCACGCACGGAGATTAGTAACACTCTAAAGATGTGTACCAAATGAATCAAATTTCTCAGTGAGTATAGCAAGTAGTGTGATAACAACTTGCTGAGCTTCCACTAGGGATTGTATATTGTGGTCACTAGTTGCAAATTTAAAAGTCAGATGGTCAAAGGAGGCCAGAAGACTGTCAATGCTTGTGTCCATGCTCTCTAAACGTGATCTGATGGCTTCAAAACATGATTTAAGGAAGTCCCATTGAAATTTGAGGACATCTATAGCTTTTACAAAATATAGACACTTGTGAGGAAGCAGTAACAGTGGGTAAGTTTAATGGCGTGGCATCGACTTTGCAACATGCTTGTTTGATGTAGTGCATGATCGCTTTTGGCATAGCCATGACACACTTTGACACCAGCCTCTTCACATTTCAGGCATTTCCAATGCGATGAGTCCAGTGTAAGTAGAGGTAATGAGTGTGATGTAAAAGCCAA
>NC_090738.1:75380328-75400328 GCF_036898095.1 Palaemon carinicauda
TTTTTCAAGACTCTGTAGAGTTAATCTGGAGAGTTGACATAGTACAGGGGAAAGATAATATATCACAGAGCAGATTAGAGCAATATATATGGTTATGGCGACTGGGATAGATAATCCTGATGAATAATTAATAAGCCACTTGAGAGGAGTAAGGCGTTGCTATAACCGGGCAATCAGATCTTGAACAATGGGATGTACTCTCTGTCTTGCTGGAATGCATGGTGTAATTTGCACTGGCGCTCCTAAATAAAAACATTATGTGCCTAAAGATAAAACATTGTTCCCCATAATAAATTCTGGTATATTCTTTGCTGGCCTTGGGGAGAAGATTCTACTTTTTCCTGGCGAGATGATAAGACCACAGGAGGATGGTGATTCGTAGATGGATGAAAAGAACCATTGCAAGATATCCGACGATGTTGAGTGAATGTCGTCTGTGTAGCAAGTTATGGTTGTGTTATCAGTATCAGGAAGTAAGGAAAGAAGGCGATGAAGGAGAATATTGAATAAGAATAGACTAAGTACTCCCCCTTGTAGAGAACCAAGTTCAAGTTTCTTTGCAGTGCTCAATGCTCCCTTAAACACTATACAAGGGACTCTATTTCAAAGATATCCACGTATTCACCTCAAAAGGTTTCCCTTGATTCCAAGATCAATAAGCGGTCTAGAATAATGTTTCTATTTGCAACGTCAAATGCAGTTTATAAATCAATGAAAGCTAAAACACTGGTTGAGGAGAGACGAGTTAGAGCTCCATGAGAAAATGATGTGTTCCTCGTTGGGGTAGGAATCCGTATATTCTAGACAAAAGCTTATCTTGCAACTGGAACATAAGGCGTGAGAGGAAAATACGTTCAAATATTTTGCAGAAAAAGGAGGTGAGAGAGATAGGTCAGAATTTGCCAGTGCCTGGCTTGGGAATGGGTACAATTGTACAATGAGTCCATGATACGGGCACATATCCCAGGCAGAGACAGAGGTTGTAGAGCCTTAGGAGAGGGTTGCCAGGTACTTTTATGAGTGTGCAAAGGACTGTATAGGTGATGCCATCATCACCAGGAGCTGACTTTCACTCCTTACTAGGGCATGTCGTAGCTCTTCCTTAGTTATGGGTACATTCTCCTCATCATCGCTGATCAGTAAGGCGGAATTGAGACATAAGGCATGATGGTTTTCTTATGAGGAGAGTGATTCTTGTATATGAGCTGGAAGGTTGATGGTTCATGACTGTGCTGACCACTCATTAATAAGGTCCTGAGCATACAGAGCAGGGCTGTGGTGGAGGACACTTGGGGGTTTCTTCTTCACAATCCTGTTGATAAGGTGTCACATGCAACCGATGCTTGTTTGATGGTTGATGATATATCTTAACTTGTGCCAGGAATATGTTTGTACACATTGATGTATAGCAACTAGATTATCTCTTGATAGTTGATACTGGTGCAGAGTCTCGGGACTTTGTTGTCTCATAAAGGCAAGGCCATCATCAAACGCCTTCTTTTCTGTTTGGGAAATTTGATTGTCCAGAGTCATGGCACCAACACGATGCCTGATATGTGGCTTTCTGATATATCGTGTGTGGAAAGCCTGTATGGTACTAACAAGTAAGGAGTAAAGTTTGTCAGGGCAGTAGAGGTCAAATGTAGGGAGAAGGTTAGTCATATATGAAATGTACGTAGGATGGTACTTAGGCAGAATTGTGTTGCAAGTGCGATCTTGTATTGGAGTAAGTGTAGCATGATGGGAATAATGTATGATGAGACCAATGTGATCAGAGAAGAGCGTAGGAAGCGCTACACACTTTACTCGGGAAGGTACGAGTCCACAGGTCAAGATATGATCCAACATTCCACCTCGTGCATGCATAGATCCACTAGTGTCTCAGCGGGTCAGTTGATTTCGACGAACGTATCCTAGAAGTAGGTTCCTGTTGTAGTTCACAGTGCCAGCAAGATCTGAAAATATGGATGATGGGCATTAGAATCTCCCTTGTAAACCATACCTCGGAGGGTTGGGGATAGAAGATTGTCTGTATTTATCCTACTTGGTGCTGCATATACATTGCACAGTCGTAAGGTGCCTACGCCAACAGTAATCTCAAATAATTGAAATGTTATATCTTCATCCTCAGAATTTGGAAGATGTTTATGCTGGATTGAAGTGCGTTCATAGGTGATGAGGTCTTGTCTTACTAAATAGACGTAGGATACATAGCCTGTGAGCGAGGGAGCTTATTTCTTTGGCTGAGCATTACCAACAAAAGCTTCCTGAATTAAAATAATATCTGGGTGGTGACTTAAGTACAATTACCTTAAGTGCAGAAAGTTTTGCCCAATTTGTAATACCATATGAGATTCAGTAGAGAAAAGTCGTGGCCAGTGTTCCTGTGCAAGACGATACTCTTCAGCATTATCATCACTCAAAGCAAGATCCACCTCAACATCATGTCCTGAGAATTCTATAGTTATTATCTACTGGTGTTTTTTGCAACACCCGTATCTGAGTTGGTTTCCCTGGTATAGTGACGTTGTCATGGCGAGGATAACCACGTCACATACACTGCACTGCAGAGGTACGGTTTAGAAAAAACTTGAACGTATAGCAGAGTGAACTAGAATTTTAATCCTAAATAAAGTTTAAGTTGAATAACTCGTAAACACAATAATGTCAAAGCACTGATCACTAAGCCCTACCGCAGCTTTCAGTAAATTCTAGGTGATGCAGATCTTTGTATCTCCTAAATAATCGGGAAAGTTTGCAGAACACAAAAATGCGATTGTTGTCAGACGGTCCAAGGTGGCCCTGAGAGAGAGAGAGAGAGAGAGAGAGAGAGAGAGAGAGAGAGAGAGAGAGAGAGAGATCGCTGTTAAATCTACTTTTTTTTTATTATAGGGGATGTTAATTACTTATCCATTAAGCCTTGTTTGGTTAACAAAAATTTTACTGTTATCAATTGCTACACAAGAAACATGGTAGATCTCTTTGCTTTCTTCATTTTCCAAATACTTTCATTTAAATAAATATTATTAATTAATATCATATATGGTGAAAGTCTAGAGTATATTTATATATACGAGAGAGAGAGAGAGAGAGAGAGAGAGAGAGAGAGAGAGAGAGAGAGAGAGAGACTATCATCATTAATAATGTTAAAATAACTTTATGGTAAATGCGGTATCTTAAAATAACTGATTACTTACTATTAATCGTGAATTACGTATTATATATATATATATATATATATAGATATATATATATATATATATATATATATATATATATATATATATATATATATATATATATATATCTATATATATATATATACTTGGGCGTAGGAGCTTTTTCTCGTTTGTGGTGGGGGATAAAGTTTTAAATGGCTCTGACAGTGCACGGTCTCTTGAGTTAATTATATATCCAAGAACAGATCCCTTAATTTAACAGTTATATATAGAGTAGACTTGAAAGGAACTTATCCACCCTATAGAACTTGATTGGTCAATTTTCGGATCAGGGCCTACGATCAAATCCCTATCCAGCCAGTAGAATTTATCATAAATGAATTTCCAGTGCATGTTGAATTCCACAGGTAAAATTCTATATTGCAAATAGAGCCATTATTCCAGACTTATTGATTTTGGAATCAAATGAAACCTTTCGTCTAGAATATACGGCTTCCTAGCCCAACGAGGAACACATTATTATCTTAAGGAGCTCTACACTCATCTCTCCTTACCAAATGTTGTAGCTTTCATTGATTTTAAAAGTCCATTTGATGCTGCAAATACAAATATTTTAGATCAGCTTATTTATTTTGGAATCAAGGGAAACCTTTTGAGGTGGATACGTGGATATCTACAAAATAGAATCTTTCATGTGCTGTTTAAGGGAGCATTGAGCACTGCAAAGCAACTTGAACTTGGTATTCAATAAGGTGAGTGCTTAGTCCATTCTTATTTGATATTCTCCTTCATCGTCATCTTTTTTACTTCCTGATATGATAACACAACCATCACTTTCTATGAAAACGATATTTGTATTCACTCAACATCTTCTGATAACTTGCAACGCTTCCTCTCCTCCTTCTATTAAAACCCATCCTCCCATAGTCTGTGTGGAACAATATTGTACCTTTATGCACACATTATATTTATTTGGGTATTACACCATCCATTCCAGCAAGATAAATATTACATCCCATGGTTCAAGATCTGCTGATCTGGTTATAGCGATGCCTGACTACTCTCAAATGACTTTCTGATCATTCTGCAGGAATATCTATCCCAGTAGGCCAGAACCTCATACATTTCTCTAATACACTCAGTGGTAGATTATCTTTCTCCTGCACTATGTCAACTCTCAAGATTAACTCCACAGCCTCATGAAAAATTCAAGAGTCAAGCAATGAGACTCATTCTAGGTTGTCCAGCCTCCATTAGAACTGTGAACACGTAACACAACCTCTTTCTCCCTCCACTCGTTTAGAGAATATACTTCAGTATCAAATGCCTGTATTACCTTCACCAGTCTCCTTAATATTCACATATCATCAGAACGTCTCTGTATCTAGATTCATCTCGCTTAAAACTACACAATAAGGAACGTAATCTATCTAGTACTGTCTGTTCAGTCATTCCGGGGCTTGATTTCAACATTGTGCCAGAGAACGTTGATCATGGCCTTGCACCGTGGCACATTCTTGTGCCAGCAATCTCTTAAACTTCAGTCTCTATGACTGACTTGACTCAACTTGTACAACAATGTGCATTGGATACCATCAACAGACTGTCCTCTTCCCTCGGTATAGCCCATCACCTCTACACGGACGCTTCTCTGTAGCAGGATGCTAATGCTAGATGTGCAGTTTTCTAACCCACTTTAGAACCCCAGTCAGAGGGCTAAAGGCCGTCACCTCCCAGAGTAATCAAGCTCCACGTTTTGTGAAATACAAGGATTTCTAGATGCAGTTATTTTAATCATACGGACCAGAAACAACGTCTGGATCATCAGTGACTTGAACCAGTTCCCCAAGCCCTTCCATCATACAAGCTAGCATAGCAGCCCCTGGTTACACAAATACTCTACTTAGGCAACTAGACACGCCAAAATGAGCTCACTAGTAGTGCAGCTCCTAACGGTTTCCCTCTCACGTGGGTCTTCTGGTTAACAACACCGTTGACCATCTCACAAAGTCTACCTGTCAACTGGATCCTCCAGAGGCTGATGCTCCCACTCCATCTCAACTGTGCTGCAGAAAAAATGATATGCCAAGCTGCTCGTTAACCTACCCATTGCCGTAGTGATGCTGAGAGAGTCACCAGTGTATCAATACAGAATTATGATCACTTCCTTCCTCACCAACACAAGTATCACCGCATTAGACTCATGGTTCGTCGAAATAACGCATTTGTTCGCTTCTTTGGCTGGGTTGGCGACAAGTTGGTAGGTTGCTAAAAAAGATGGTGTTACTCATTACTCCTCCTGTAGGTTATATGACGCACCCAACGCCACACACACACACACACATATATATATATATATATATATATATATATATATATATATATATATATATATATATATATATATATATGTATATATATATATATATATATATATATATATATATATATATATATATATATATATATATATATATATATATATATATATATATATATTGATTTGATGGACTCTTTTAACCTATATTGAACCAAAAAAGCCTTACTGACATGCATATATTTACTAAGGAAATGATGGTAAGGTATATTCTATAGCCGCTTTACACTTTGGAACTCCCTTATTAACCTACACAAATTGGCAAGTGGTTGACATAACACAGTCAGGTGTTGGTGGAGACATAGAGATATGACCAATTTCTTTCCCTTTGTTCTATTTATCTGAGTTAATTACGCTGACAATAAAAACCTCAAATTACACCATTGTTATGCAGCCTCTGACATACAACCATTACTCCTAAAATAGTTGAATCTGTAATAATAATGATATTTTTCTTTCAAAGAAATTCCATTTAGCAGCGCTGTTTCAAACTCGTGCCACCAACCTTAACTATGCTGATGATTATTACCATGGTCACTTGTAGAGGGAAATGACTTACCATCCATGTGTTCTGATGAAAAAAGAAAATACTGAACACTTTCATAAGTGAACCCTGGTTACTTCCAATAACATATGAAAGTTTCCCACTATTTTGTAATAAAAATATTGATTCCTAATATGAAAATGATCGTTCGACAATTTACCAACTACCAATTCTCTAGCTCCTACCTTCCAAGCACAATTGTTGACAGACGTGTTCGTTAGATATTACGTCTTAATAGAGTAGAAAAGGTGTCTCTGATGCCATCTATTGGCAACAAAGTAAAAGATTTGAGGGAGGGAGTTGGAGACGTAATCGTTATTATGCCATTTTGAATGTAATAGTAATGTTATTTTAGGTAATTTTTGCTAGTAATACTTGCCATAACATGAAACATAACAATCATTTTTAGCTTTCATAAAAGTTAATGAAAAATTACATCAAATGACGGTGTAATTAATTACCTCACTGATTTCAGTGCATGTGGCATATCTGGCGATCCCCTTTTACCCCCAAATGTGATTGAACTATCGATTGTTTGTTGATGAAATATTTTTGTGAAATATGTAACTTATCAATAATTAAGTTACGGCCAAATAAAAGGAACATGAAGTTTGCGTGAGTCTTTTTTTAAGAGCAATTTTTTGTCCAAATAGATTCAGAAATGAAGAAATGAAAAGTATAATGAGTGGATGATAGGGATATTTAGTATTTTGTTACTCCACTGCTAAGGCCATCTATTGACTATGAAAAGAAAAAATGTGTAGCACCCTTTTATCCTTGCATTCTGGAAACTTCTCTGTCGTCACTTGGTTTAAAAGTAGCCAAAAATAGCCTATGATTTATACCTACCACACTTATTTCTACATAAATATCAATATATAATATTTTTGCAATTATATAGAATCATTCACACGAATGGAACAAGGTTCGTGGGCTGTCATCTTTTGACAAGAGGTAGAGCCACTTGGATCCAATCCAGATTTGAAAATCATGATTAGTGAAACATTCTTTTGCGGTATTTGTTTCAATGTAAAAAAAAAATCATAATTCCAAAAACATTTTTATTCCTCTGATTTTTAGGCTCTAAGGTATTTCATTTATATGTAAAATGCACATAATATGTATTATGAAATATGACATGATTCTAATACCTGCTGCAATTAAGTAGTTACCTAATCATACACTCAATTATAGGCACCACGCCTCTATAAAGTGTGTCTTGTTACTTGTTCCAGAGGTGTAGGAGCTGTTTTTGGGGAGTTGGGGGTGGGGGGCTAAAGTTTGAAAAGGCAGTGATGGTGGGGAGCCTTCCCCAGATTTTACTTTAATAAGAAACACTCTTTTAACTCATAGATGTAACTTCCTTGCATTTGACACAGATTGTATCAAAAAAAAAAAAAATAATATGTTATTACATGATTCTTAAGAACAAGTATTATTTGAACATATTGATTATTTGGAAGTACAATATCGATAAGCCTACTTAATAAATTGACGCAAAAAATGGTAACAATGTCGATTTTTTGTTATAAACTCATTCCAAATATCGATGAATTTATGGCTATTAGCTTTTTAAGCCTTTTATGTTTATACTTACAATTCACTATATCATTTGTTTTTCAGTTACTACTTTATTTTCTATTTTCAACAGCTTATATGATTTCAATTTATCATAATTTATGGTTTACATATGATAAATATCTAATGTATCGGCTGTTAACGATGTTATTTGTCTTTGGTTTTAAACTATGGTGAAAATATATGGATATGTACTGTAAACCTCAAAAACAGAAGAACACCATAGTCTTGATATAACTTCACTGGTCACAAAAAATCAATGTTTTCAAAATTCCTTTCTATTTGAGAAATATATATATATATATATATATATATATATATATATATATATATATATATATATATATATATATATATATATATATATATATATATATATATATATATATATATTTGTGTGTGTATGTGTGCGTGTGTGTACGTGTGTGTATGTACATGAATTTTTATGTGCTTGCATATGTGTGATATAATGGAATACAGAGCTGAAAACTAAATACGATTGAAAACCACGGAGCCAATGAAACGAAAACTCGCAAAAATTGTCTGGTGTCGGAGAAGGACTAAATCTGACGTCCCAATCAAATTAGGATCGACTGAATGACGTCGAATTTGACAAGTAAATAGGATTTACGAAGGTTGACGTATGGGTTTTCATGTCACCAGTTAATGCTGTGCTCTTGAAAGGCGAGCAATATATATATATATATATATATATATATATATATATATATATATATATATATATATATATATATATATATATATATATATATATATATTAATATATTTATATATAAATGTATATACACATATATATGCATATATATACATATACTTACTTATATATAAACATATATATATATATATATATATATATATATATATATATATATATATATATATATATATATATATATATATACACACACACACATATATATATATATATATATATATATATATATATATATATATATATATATATATATATATATATATATATATATATATAAGGGTGGAGGTGAAAGCTAGGGCTTAAGCATCATTGATTGGGAGACAAACTAAAGAGATATTGGGAGCTCTACTCATCATATGTACATCCAATGATTTTCCGGAGGTTTCTGTGGTTAGTATGATGACGAAGAAGTAGTCGACATCTTGCCTGTGTCCAGTGTCATGACTTTCAGAGCGTCCCAGACTTCATCATGATCTGGTGGTACCGTTGAAAGTTGAACCCTTGATAACTGGCGACTAAAGATAGAGGTCACCCCAGCCATAGGAAAGAGGAGGTCCTTCAGTTGCATAAAAGTATTATAGCGGCACCCTCTTGAAAGTTCTTCCGGAAACCTATTACCCAGTGTCGGAGCATCCTCCGAATTCGATCTTCAACGCCCAATGAGACGGTAAAGTCATATAAGCGGGTTGTAGGAAATCTGTGCAAACCTGGCAGTTGGTAGGTTCTCAGATTGCAACGGATCCCTTGGAAACCTGACAATCGGCATGTTTCCGGCAGTTCTTGCAGCCAGGGGCTACTTTACCCACCTGGTACATGTGAACTGTTGACCATTGAATGTCATCAGTGACATGTAAAGATCATACAATTTCAATGAGTAAATATCATTAAAAATCATATCTTCTTGAAATTAGTTGAACAGAATGCCTCCTAACCTAAATAAACTAGTGCCTAAAGAATAGCTAAGATCAAACATAATTAGAGCACATGCCAAACAGCTAAGAAATCTGTAGTGATTTATGAAGCAGAATATAATGACGGTGTGGTAGGAATATGGAGGAAAGGCTCACATCAAAGATCTATTGGAACGGCCTAAGGAGGCAAGTTCAATCATCATGCTGCCTAGACCAGTAATAGCTGCCACCGAGCCGGCAGAAGCTGGGAGGCTGCAACTATTTCTAGTAGCCAGTGAAAGACTGACCTATCAATACCAAGTGTCGACAAATGCCGGTAGACACATTGTAAAGTCAAGAGGGAAAGAGTGAGCTTATCCATAGGAAAAAGTCCAAACTCAAGATAAGTACAGCAGAGATAACCAGCTATTACGCAAACCTGCCAAGACCTGATCATCATTATTAACTTATGAAAAGTTAATGTTTAGCACGCAAGATAATGAGAGCCGTACAAGATGGCAATGATGCTAAGAATCAAGAATTCAAATGAAGTCCTGAAAACCAGGTGGTATCCAATCGACCAACCCTACAAGACAATGGTCCTCAGATGTGGGATAAGCTAAGGCTTCTGAGGCGGCAGTGGGGATGACCCATAGTCAACACACAGCCAGTGTTAGAAGAACTTAAGCTGACAAGACAAGAAGCAAAGACACAAGGCGGCATCTCTGTCTAGATAGGGGGTCAAGACTCCATAGCAAGAGGGATATAGCGAAGGAAGTGAAACTGCACACATAGAACAGGCACTACCAAGGCGACAGAGGAGGGCTCCAAATGGTACCAAATCTATGCCTAGATAGGGTAAGGCCATAGGGAGAACTGCGTTAGTAAGCCTATCCTACCTAGCGGGTGAGGAAAAACTCAAAAGCTA
Organism: Palaemon carinicauda; assembly: GCF_036898095.1. NCBI lineage: Eukaryota > Metazoa > Arthropoda > Malacostraca > Decapoda > Palaemonidae > Palaemon > Palaemon carinicauda. The sequence continues at coordinate 75,390,561 of NC_090738.1, forward strand.
AGGTGAGATGACTAGACAAGAGGAACATAGTTCCCAATACACTTGGGTTATGGTCGAACTAGGAAGGAAAAGGGATAAAAAAACACGCAACGGGGGTGTCTAAGTAGACAGAGAGATTTTAACCAAGGGAAGAGAAAATCTCACCTACATAGGGCAGGAAAGTTAACCCACAAGTAGGCACACTACCAGGCTTAAGGAAGGGGGAAGAAGGGGGTTTTGATAGGAGACTCAGAAAAATGGTGAGATGGCATGAAAGGAAGGTCCAACAATAACATTTGAACAGCAATAGTGTTCCAAAGAGTCTGCCGTGATAGGGCACCAAGGACAATTCCTCAAAACCAGTTGTAGCCTACCAAAGACTAAGAGAGAATCATAATAATGGTTAAGGCAACACAAGGAGGTCTACTAGTCAGCATCAGAACAGGGGGTAATATATTCCAATGGTTAAACATAATCAGACACATGGAACCAGATCTCAAGACTCTGTTGCATTGTCAGAAATATGGGCTAAGTGGAAAGTGAAAAAGTCACCCTAGGGCAACTGGAAACACTATCTAACTCCCAGAGGGACTTTCAAGACCTCAGCTCCTACCCGTGATGAGTCGACAGAATGGGAAGATAGAATGCTTCACCCAACCAGTATGGTTAGGTGAAAGAAGGAATGGTGCATAGTGAAAATTTACCACGCATGGCCGCCAGGTAGGGTAGGCTAACCTATGTTAATGCTGATAGAAAAACACAAGAAACACTTAGAAAGGATGGTGGGAAACCATCAACATACCGCACATTAAAAGGATACTTTAAAACATATTTCTACTGTAAAATAACTAAGTAACTAAGCATTTCTGTACGATTTGGAACATGATGTAATGACGTTGACCGCATGCTGGCCTCGTAACAATAAAAGTATGCAAATCGAAGTAAACATGGGGTGGAACCACGAAATTCTCTAAAAAGTGAAAAAAGGGTAGTAAAATTAGTCGTATGTATATATAAGCAAATTTCATCTGTTTATACTAATAAAAAAATCGAGTGTTTACTTTAATTTTTTCATTCTATTTTTCGCTTATGTATATAAGCTCTTAGATTCAAGAAATCATCATAATTTTAGGTTATGTTTGAGAGTTTGATAACTGTAGATTCAGATGTAATCGATTTAAACAACAATTCTATTTGTTACTTTCTCAAGAACAATTATATACATATATATATATATATATATATATATATATATATATATATATATATATATATATATATATATATATATATATATATATATATATATATATATATATATTAATTTTAAAATTATTTCTGTAATTAGTATAATCTTAAAGAAAATTATAATAAATTATGATGGTAATATCAACAGTAAATAGAATTAAAAGAAAATATATATAGCAAGAACATTCCTAAAGGCTGTGAATATATACCTCACCTCTTTGCAATGTAAACAAAAAATAAGAATCACCGACGTGAAGCCTCTACACTAAACATATTGGCGAGCAGATGTCTTTCATAACAGACGCGTATTAATTACGTTATCACTTAGCGAGTACTTCTCTGTCAGTTGCAAGACAGCTTTGACTGATGTTGACATTGTGTTCAGACTCTAATATTCAAGATCTCTCTCTCTATCTCTCTCTCTCTCTCTCTTGAAAAATATGTATCGAAAAAAAAAATAAACAACAGACATGCATACCAAGAGACAAAAGGATCTTATTTCAGAAAATTAGTAAGTGGAAGAAAAATCTTCCAAAAGAAAAAAATGTATGGAAAATGGAAATAGAAAGTAAGATAGGAATTGCAGAACAAAAGATTATACAATCGAAAGAAAAGGAAAAAAGGACTTGGAAGAAAGAACACTTGAAAAAAAAAGAAAAAAAAATTACTTTACTCCTATGCAAAAAGATGAATACAGGGAGATTAGAGATAGACCCTCTAAGAATTGAATGAAGGTTAACGAATGAAAAAAAAGGAAATATGCAACATATTAGCAGAAAAATATAAGAAATATAATGAAACAGAAATATCAGAAAGAATTTGAATATCTAACGGATATAGATATTAATGAAGCAGATATTGTCAAGGCTATAAGCGAAATTGAAAATGGATCGACAGCCGGACCAGATGGACTTCCAGCGATGTTGTTAAAAAAAAAAAAAAATTGCACACACTATCGCGAAGCCGCTTGCAATACTGCTAAGACAAAGTGTAGATATGAGTGAAATATATGTTAAACATAAATTAGCTTATATAACCCCTATTTTGAAAAGTAGATCAAGACTAAACGCAAGCAATAATAGACCTATTAGTCCAACATCACATACTATGAAAGTGTATGAGAGGGTAGTCAAAAAGAAAATAATGCATCATTTGGTCAAAAATGATTTGTTTAATATAGGTCAAGAAGGTTTTGTCCCCGGAAAAAGTACACAAACCCAAGTGATAGCACACTATGAAAACATATACAAAAATATGATAAATGAAATGAACACAGATTTGATCTATCTAGATTTTGCAAAAGCCTTTGACAACGTAGACCATCATATATTAGAGAAAAAAATTAGAAAGCATAATATTCTGGGAAGGATAGGGAAATGGGTAAAAGAATTCCTGCAAAACAGAAAACAGATAGTGGTTGCAAATGACGAGAAATCAGATGAAGATCAGGTAATATCTGGCGTGCCACAGGGTAAGGTATTAGCTGCACTGCTGTTTGTTAATATGATCCCAGACATAGACTGTGATGTTAAAAACTCTGTAGCGAGAAGTTTCACCGATTACACAAGAATAAGTAGAGAAATTACTTGTGATGAAGATAGAAACTCACTGCAAAGAGATCTAAACAATGGGTGGAGATAAATATTATGGAATTTAACTCCGATAAATTTGAATCAGTAAATTATGGAAACAGAGAAGGAATGATATATGCATATAAGGGACCTAGTAAAGAGACAATCACAAACAAGGAAGCAATTGAAGACCTTGGTGTAATGTTAAATAGGAATATGTTATGCAACAACCAAATAGCAACACTGTTGGCTAATTGTAAAGCAAAAATGGGAATGCTATTAAGACACTTTAAAGCTAGAAAAACTGAACACATGATTATGCTCTACAAAACTCATGTACGTAGTACACTGGAGTACTGCAATATGATATGGTACCCACATTACCAAAAGGATATTGCACAAACAGAGAGTGTACAAAGGTCCTATACTGCTAGAATAAAAGTAGTTAAGGACCTTGACTACTGGGGAAGACTGCAATTTTTAAAACTATACAGTCTAGAAAGGAGAAGAGAATGCTACATGATAATACTAGCATAGAAGCAAATAGATGGAATTACTGAAAACATCATGGAGCTAGAAATATCAGAAAGAGCAAGCCGAGGTAGATTAATAGTGCCAAAAACTATACCAGAAAAACTAAGGAAGGCGCACAGGACATTAATCCATTACGCACCAGCATCAATAATGCACCGACTATTTAATGCGCTGCTAGCTCATCTTAGAAACGTATCAGGAGTGAGCGTAGATGAGTTTAAGAATAAGCTCGATAAATACCTAGGATGCATCCTAGACCATATAAGACTGGAAGATGCAAAATACACCTGAAGATGCACTAGCAGCTCCCTGGTGGATATACGAGGTGCCTCACACTGAGGGGCCTGGGGGAACCCAAACATATAATAAGATAAGGCAATAGGGTCTGGCACGTAAGGACATATTGTTAGCTCTTTGAAAAACTTACTAGGATTATATAAGGTTAAAAGATATGATAAAAAAAAAAAGCTTAGTTACTGTTGCATTTAGGAACCATATATTTGAAGCCATTGTAAGAACGTAAAAACCTACATTCATAAGAAGTCATTCAAGACATTCATCCAATGTTAGGGCATTATTTCTTATGGAATCTTAAAACCAGTAGGTAATCTTCTCTTACTCTGTGAATTTTTAAAACACTCATCTTATATAAGGGAGTGAAAAATATTAATTGATAATATGATTGAAATTGCTTTCAATTGAGTTATTGTAAGAAATGTTGCAATATCAAGACATTCTTCATTAGGCTATATCATATAGTTATCGATTCGTAATATATAATGTATCAATTTTGATACGAATTTCTTTGTTGGAGCGACACGGAGTAAAAGTATTTACCATAAATTCATATATTTTTTCAAAGGTGAAGAACACAAATTCCTCCTTTCCAAAACGAGTAAGCTTTTGTTAAAAGAAAACTATTTCAATTAAATGATCAACTAATTTGATAATTGATTTTCATAAAAGTTACTTCACACTCAAGTATATAACTAGTTGTCACTCTGAATTATTAAAAACCCACACGAGAGAGAGAGAGAGAGAGAGAGAGAGAGAGAGAGAGAGAGAGAGAGAGAGAGAGAGAGAGAGAGAGAGAGAGAGAGAGAGAGAGAGTGTGTGTGTGTGTGTGTGTGCATCAATGACCAGACATCTTTGACCTCAAAATGGATAAGAGCAATAATAGAAAGCTAAAACTCCTGCATTCTCCCAGTGCTGAGATCCACGAAATTCTTATATATTTTCTCAGGGCAGGAATTTGCAGAATCCCTACATTTTCTTAGGGATGAAATCCAGGAAAATCTTTACATTTTCCCAGGGCTGGAATTCACACTGAATGGCATGGCAAATGATTTAATTAAAACTCAGAATAGTGCAGCGGAATATATTAGCCGAATTCCACGAGTGAATGAAGATATTTAAAATTTTGCCGCATCAAAAAAATAGGAAGAATGGTCGGCTGGTTCCAAACGTGGTAGAAATAGGTTAAGTAGGGGAATATATGAATAGATATTAGTTAATAATTGCTATAAAAAAACACATCGGAGATTAAGAAATTGATGCCCATTTCCATCGCATAGGCAGACTTTAATCAACCAAAGCATTTTGTTAAAAAAAATTAAACACGGATAGTATCAATGAGATAAATAGAAATACATTGTTTGAAAAGAATTATTTGGATTTCCTTTTGTTTGATATTTTGTTAATTACAAGGTATACATATAAAAGTATCAGGAATAGATTAAAAAATATAATCACTCAACGACTGAAACTGATTATTCACGAGTGATGAAAGATATCATTCTCTATAAAAGTATAATGAAAGAGAAATAATAAAAAACTGGTATCACTGCAGAAAATTATTGTAACATAATAATTACAACATAATGTTCTTCTTAACAGAATTTCTATAAAAAAACACGGGATTTTCTTTTTTGATATATTCGGAGATCTCCAGAATAAATATAATGTCATGTCAAATTTAAATATACAAGTAATAATAACAGAAAAGTTCTTCTAAAATAAGACTATTCCTCTTGCTCATTCGTTATAGAGCTTTGAATAAAGGCTCACCTGAAACTCGAGAAAACTTTCAACTAACTCTATACCATTGTAATCTGTAAAATCTTGCAGGATTCTGAAGCATACAAAGGAATATTCCTTTCCTCTATATCACTGTTTCTTGTCCACTCCTGCAACACAAAAGCTCCTGAAATTTTAACACCCTCATTCAGTATTGTGCGAGGTTCTGTTAGGTTATAACAGATGAGTGAAAGTGATAGTTCTGAGCAAGAATGTCCTAGATATAAAAAAAAAATACTAAAGCAAAAGGCAAAATTAGACACGTGCTGATATCAGTCCGGAGGCAGAGTGAGATATACAAAAAAAGAAATACCGTTACAGTGTATGAGCGAGTGTGAAGCAGTCACATTATATGACTCCCCACCTAAAAAAACGGTGTGAAACAGGACATCTTGCTCTTAAGAGGTACACTATAGGCAGTCATGCTTGAGATACGCAGGTTTTAGATGATCATTGGAGACCCAGTCTTCTTCGCCACGGATATTAATTAAGAAAGTCTTTTATGTGGGATTGATCACAAGGAAAGGACCCTTGTAAGACCACTTTAGCAGTGGCTTGTTAGTTTAGTTGCAAGGCAAAATGTTTAATCCTTTGTGCAAATCTGTCATTATGTGTTGCTTAACTGTGAGTTGTAAGTCTGGCAGCAGGGAGTGAATTTCCCCACAACATGAGTTATGAGCTGGAGATTGTCGGAGGTGGTTGCAGACGGAAAAAAAAACTCGGAAGGAACAAAAAATGTGTCGTCATACACCATTTCTGGCGCCAAGACATCCAGGGCGTCTCTAGGAGTGGTCCTTAGTCCCAGGAGGACCCATGGAAGCTCACTAAACCAATTAGAGTCATTCCATCAGAAGATCAAAACTGCTTAGAGGGTATGATGAAAACGATCAACCATTCTGTTGGCTGCAGGATTGTACGCAGTGGTCTGATATAGGGTGGAGCCTAAGAGATTCGCTAATGGTATCCACAACTGAGAGGTGAAAATGGTATCCCAGGCAGAAGGAAATGCTTAGGGATATCAAATGTCACTATCCACCGTAAGAGTAAGATGGATGTACATAAGGTGGACATTACACTTTGAATGGATGTCTTTGTGATGTGCATAGGGGAACTACAAAGTCGATTTTACTCTGGGCAAAACAAAGGGGCCTAAACCTGATTCCGTCTATTGATGTACTTTCAAAGTTTGGGATGGAGTACATGAGCAGACCAAATCCTTAGCATCGTTAGTAATACCTTGCCAAATGAACTTCGTCTCCAGTAGCTGAACAGTAGATTGTGATGATGAATGAAAAAGCCATGAATGAAATCAATCACCTATCACTATCTGCTACCCATGGTCGTGATCTACCAATACTGACATCATATAGGAGGGTGGTGTTGAAATTGTCGAATGTGATGTCTTTCTAGCGGAGGGAAGTGCAGGAAATCCTAAATTCCTGATACTCAAGATCTTTTGGCTGGCTCTGCCAGGGGGCTGTAATCCAATCTCATGTGAAAGCGTCAATTGTGTTTCTTGACAGGACATCGGTAACACGATTGATTTTGCCAGGGACATATTGAAGGATAGAGTTGTATTCAGACACAGTGGAGAGAAGTCGGAGTTGAAAGGCGGACCAGTCATCAGACTGTCAAGTGAAGTTGTGCACCAGAGGCATGTGGTCCATGTCAATGATAAAGGGCGTAAATTCTAAGCAGCGAAAGTGATGGACAACTAAAGGCACAGTCAACAATTCACGGTTGAAGGTAGAATAGCTGTATTCTGACTTGGACAATTTTCTACTGAAGGAGGCCAGAGGTCGGGGTGAGACATTGACCCCCTGCTTGAGTACAGCACTAGTCGTGATGTCACTGGCGTCGGGTGGGAGAAGGAGATGGGCGTACGACACAGGATAAGGGAAAGCAGCAGTGGTTGATAGGGTATTCTGTGTGTTGCAGAACGCCGCTGCTTGACTTCCCTTGAGAGAGGAGAAGAGCCTGTAATCGCGACTGTGATGCTCAATCCTTTTTGCAGTTCTTTGACGGTCAAGAGAGTAGGGAAGTTCTGAACAGCTACTCTCTCCTCAAGTATGTGGTGGACTCCTTCCAGAGTGACTTAGTGCCCCAAGAACAATACCTAGTTGGTGCCAAAGGTACACTTTCCGTACCTGATTACAACAGCGTTTTATTGTATGGGGTTCAGAATACTATGTAGGTGATTAAGCTGTTCCTCTTTATAGGGATCAAGTGTGCCTCATAATACCCTTTCAGCAGGTCAAATGTGGGGAAAACTATCCCTTTGTGCAAGTAGGAGGTAATATCGGCGATGTCTAGGAGGGGGTAAGGAACCGGATTTGTCTCCGTGTTCAGATGTCCACAATTCCCACTAGGATACCGAGACCATTGTTTTTTTTTTTTTTAATGACGATGCGTAGAGGTGACGATCATGGGCAAATGTTTGTTTAATGGCTGCCAAACAATCTGGTGTCAGATGCCTGAATCCCCTGAAGACTGGGGGTGGCATCGTCTTCATATGGTGATAAAAACCCTATTTGGCAGGAACAGTGAGTCTTTGGCGAAGTTCTAGATGAGTGACATTTTGGTAAAACCTGAGGAGGTGAATAATGGCATACATTAGTATTCTAATTTGGTGAGCGAGGTCAAAGGGGATGGTTGAAGAGGTGTCAATAAATAGGAGCCTGCGATGTCTAACCGTCAGTGAGCAACATCAACCAGGAGGTGGAAATGTGACAAGAAATATGCACGGAGGATTGGCAATGTGATCTCAGAAACTAGAAGTTTCAAAAGATATTTAGTACTCCCAGAGGATAATGTGAGGGTCTCACACCTGTGAGTTGGTATTGCAGATATGCTGTCTGCTACATGGTGGAGGTCAGCAGGACTAAACTGACTATGTCATGCATAGACTCCTTTAAGGAAGGACTGGAACGTCCCCTGCTCGGGGTTTTTAACTTGAGTCTGAAAGATTAACTTGAGTCTGCACTAAAATGACTTCTAGAAGGGCTAGAAACACGTTCTCTGGATCAAAATGGGGGTTTTTGAGGATGGTGAGTTCAATAGTAACATTTTCAACACCACCTGGGGTCATCTTCAAGGTCTAAAGGTCATTTATCAAGGTCAAATTTGTTAATTTTGGTAATTTTTGCTCGTTTTTTGTGTGTAACTCATAAATGGTGAGAGATAGCTGATTTTAATATGAGGCAAGTCTGCAGAGCTGTACGAATTTAATATATATGGTCCTATATCGTCCTTCAAGTAAGGACTGGAACGTCCCCTGATCGGGGTTTTTAACTTGAGTCTGAAGGATTAACTTGAGTCCTGGACTAAAATGACTTCTAAGAAGGGCTAGAAACACGTTCTCTGAGTCAATATGGGGGTTTTTGAGGACGGTGAGTTCAATAGTGACATTTTCAACACCACCTGGGGTCATCTTCATCATCTTCAAGGTCAAAAGGTCATATTTCAAGGTCAAAATAGTGAATTTTGGTAATTTTTACTCGTTTTTGTGTGTAACTCATAGATGATGAGGATATCATGGATGATGAAGATGGTAACGAGGTTTTCATCTGAGTTCTTAGATCATTTGAATAGAGGTGGACTGAGTGTGCCAACTATTTCAACTGTCTTTTTTGTACATAATGCCTATAATTTGCATGCCATGACTAAAATGCATTGCCGTTTTCATTTTGCTGAATTGTTATCTTTTGTAGATGCACCTTTAGCTACTAATAATGCAGTATGTACGACTTTAGCCAACATTCTATTGAAAGCTCAGGTTCTCAATGTAAGTGACAAAGAAAAGGCTTTGAGATGCCTCAGGAGGCAAGAAAAGCTCTCCATCTAGCGATGTTCATCTAATCAAATGTTAATGTCTTTGAGTTTTGTTGTGATGAGAAATACCGTTCTTTATTTCTTATTTTAGTGTTTCATTGTTTTAGGGATTGTTTGGAATGTTTGAGTAATACAATATTTGACAATATATATTAAATTTGGACAGAACTACAGACTTGCCTCTTATTATAATCAGCCATCCCTCACCATCTATGAGTTGCACACAAAAACGAGTAAAAATTACCAAAATTCACTATTTTGACCTTGAAATATGACCTTTTGACCTTGAAGATGATGAAGATGACCCCAGGTGGTGTTGAAAAGGTCATTATTGAACTCACCGTCCTCAAAAACCCCCATTTTGACTCAGAGAACGTGTTTCTAGCCCTTCTTAGAAGTAATTTTAGTCCAGGACTCAAGTTAATCCTTCAGACTCAAGTTAAAAACCCCGATCAGGGGACGTTCCAGTCCTTTCTTGAAGGACGATATATGACAATATATATTAAATTCGGACAGCTCTGCAGACTTG
>NC_090738.1:75405328-75413465 GCF_036898095.1 Palaemon carinicauda
GGTATCAAGAATTCTAACTCTTGGAGCGAATATCCCTAAATAAATATAACAGGGATATCGCATAATATCAGAGAACGTATTCTTGACACGCTACATAGCTATCTTCACCTGGAACAGTATTAACGCTTCGAGGGGTTACAGTGACAAGAATCTAAAAACAAGAATGCAAAGAGAGCCACTCATAAGGTATCTCTCCTATTCCGTTTCCAGTGTGTATCCGACGAAGACGGTAGCGCCATCTTTATTCCATGTAGCGATACACGAAGTGCTACAGATACTGTATTATAGGGAGGGGTCAATATGCCGATTTTACAATAAAAGGAAGGACAGGTCAATCAGGACGACATGGCTACCTCACCCAAAAAGAAATTTTTGCTTCACTCAAAACCCGTTTTTTGGGCTCAGGCCATGTCGTCCTGATGGAAGTTTAACAGAGCATTACTGTATCTGTGGATTCTCAACCGGTGCCGTACCCTCAAGAAAGTATTTTCCTAGTCCGCCTAGACTTAGAGACCTATGATGTTCCCCTCATACATCATTTCATCTAAGCATGAAGTATGTTAGTGCTTCTTGCCCACTACAGGGACGAGTCGTACTAGACTCTGGAAAAAGTGACGAGGAGTACATATTACCTATGGATGACAAAATGGAAAGCTTGTATAGTGGTCTCGCCCTATACCATTGTAAAGCAAAGTTTGTATAAGTCACCAATGTCAGTATGAATTTCTGACATCTGTCCCAGTGTGTTTACTCCTATTAAAGTATCGGATAACAGTTGTATCCGTATAGGAACAAATTTTCCATCTCTACCACCATCCCCTTAGGGTACAAAAATTAATCCTTCCCAAGGAAGAGTTAAAGCGAGTGGATTTTTGCTTGAAGAAAGTAACAATCTTAAAAGACATTCCATGTTAAAATTATCCATATTCTAAACTTAATGCTCAGTACATTTCTAATAAAATGAGTGTGGGCGAATAAGACGCAGGGTTCACTATGAACTAGTTTATTAAGAGTTTATTAAACATAATTATCAGTAAACATTTATAAAATTTATAAAATGTGGACGATATCCATTAAAGCATAAAGAAAAAAGTAAACAGAAAATATTGTTTCGTCTAAGAGTAAACAGATTTGCCACTTTAATTCAATTATTAATAATATTGATATTCTCTGTATTACTGTTAATTACACTAGCGTAAGAAATGCTTGGCATAAGTGTCCATATTATGCTATAGTCCACCAAAGTCAATTGAACACTTCGTAAGGACACGTTAGTGGCCTATCACTCAGTGTGTAGTAACAGTCTGTGACTATACACCCACCCTCTTAATTAATCATCCCAAATTAATTTCACTGTTCCTCGCAGATTTAAACAGAAGGTTTAAGAATTCTACCTGCTGGTACCACAGACCTCTTGAGTTGCTCCAATTGCTTCGCATAGTACATAAAGAACAACTTGGCTGACTACTAGCCGGTGTACGAACGAAGATGTTCAAAGTCCATATAATTAAGGAAATTTTATGGAAGAGGCAACTTTCCTCGGATCATGACTTGCGGGTGTAACGTCTGGATCCGCTCTGCGAATAACATTGGTGAGTCTCGTCCTTAGTTGTTTCAGAGAATAATTTGAACCCGAGGTTTCTCCTCTGAACAGCTGTCCTCCCTTAAAGTCTGAAGTTCTATGAAGATAGACCTTTAGTCACTACACTGGACATAGAGATGCATCTTCCTTCAGAGGGCATATTCTCTAGGGACCCCACCTGTTGGTGGGTAGCTCGTTCTTGGTAAGAAACGTTGGGTATGGAAATAGATACAGTTCTCCCTCCAAGAACTGGACGTGGCCCTCCTCTCAAGAGAGAGCCACTATTTCATTAACTCTGGCCCCCAAAGCGAGTGCAAACAAAAATATGACTTTTGAGTCAAATACTTCTAAGCGCACTCCTCGTTGTTCATTATTTAGGCAAAATGAAGAATTTTATCTAGTGACCATGAAATGGGTCTTGGAGGCGCTGAAGGAGTAAGCTTAGCACGGGCCTTTGGAATTCATTAAGAACGTCGTTAGAAAGGTCGACCTGAAAAGCATTTAGTATCGGTCTTGTCAAGGCAGACTTGCACAATGATATTGTGTTGGCTGCTAAACCCTGCTCATGAAGGTGAGTGAAGAATGATAAACAGAAATCTGTCGAGATTTCTATATGGTTTCTTCGCCTTGACAAAGGACACCCGCTTCTTCTATGATGCCTCCTATTGTCTTTTGGTTTCCTCCAGAAAGTCTATACTGTCTTTTGATACCCCGAATCTTTTTCTCATCGATAAGGAGAGAAAAACAGGAGAAGCAGGTTCCCGGTTTTCTGTGATGAAGCGAAGACAGTTGACTTCTGTACTCGATGAGACAGGGATGGATCCAGTAGCGATACAAACTTCAGTCGTAATTCCAATGCCAGAGGGAACCACACGCTGTTTGGCCACTTGTGGGCCACTATTGCCACTTTCCCTTTGAAGGATCTCAGTTTGTCGAGGACCTTCAAAAGGAGGTTGCACGGAGGGAACAGGTAAATCCTGGACCATCTGTTCCAGTCTAGGGACATAGCATCCACTGCCTTCGCTAGCGGATCCTCGTATGGGGACACATAACGATGTATTTTCTTGTTGTCTTTCATCGCAAAGAGGTCTATCTGCAGTTCCACGACTTGATTCAAGATGAAGGAGAACGATCCTGCGTCTAGGGACTATTCTCACTCTATTGGTGTAAACCTGGATAGACCGTCCACTGTCACGTTGCGGAACCCTTGAATGTGAACTGCTGACAGGTGCCATTTCTTCCTTTCCGCCAAGCGGAATATGGCCAACATCACTTGGTTGATTTGAGGTGATCTCGACCCTTGTCGATTCAGGCATCTCACTATCAACTCGCTGTCTAGAGCCAATCTTATGTAGGTCAAGTGGCGAGGAGATACTTTCTTTAGTGTCAGAAGTACTGCCATTGCTTCTAGAAATTTGATGTGGAATGACTTGAAAAGATTGGACCAAGCTCCTTGGACTCTCTTCTGGTGAGAGTGGCCTCCCCAGCCTTCCTTTGAAGCGTCTGTGCGGATAGTAACTGACGGGGGAGGAAGTTGAAGAAGTATTGATTTCTTCAGTTGCTTGGCTTTGGACCACGGCTTGAGAAGCGTTCGCAATCGAGTCGGTAGTGGTCTCATTAGATCTCTTCGCGCGTTTGATGCGTATTTTCTCCAGACTCCTGTTGCATCCTTTAGCTGTGCTCTAAGCACTGGATCTGTTATTGAAGCAAACTGTAGAGAGCCCAGCACTCTCTACTGTTCGCGTCTTGATATCCGTTTGGATTTCAATAGTCTCTTGACAGATCCTGCTATTTCTTTCCTCTTCTTCCCAGAAATGGAAAGTCGATGTGACTTCAAATTCCAGTGGATTCCCAACCACTGAAATTTTTGAGCTGGAGATACACGAGACTTTTTGATGTTGATCTTGTATACCAGATGTTCCAGGAACTGGATCACTATCTTGGAGGCTTGCATGCATTCTGTCCTGGATGCTGCTCACACCAGCCAGTCGTCCAAGTAGGCCACTACTTGGATCCCCTTTAGGCGTAATTGATGGACGTTTGCGTTCGCAAGCTTCGTGAAAATCCTTGGGGCTATGTTTAGCCCGAATGGCATGGCTCTGAAGGCGTTAAGTCTTCTTTGTAACTTGAAGCCTAGGTAGGAGGAGAGGTGACGATTAATTGGAACATACCCATAAGCGTAAGACAGGTCTATAAAGACGGTATATGCCCTTTTGGGCAGTAGGGTCCTTATGTGTTGAAGTGTGAGCATCCTGAACTTGTAGTTCACTATGAACTTGTTGAGTTGCGACAAGTCCAGAATGACTCTGAGTTTTTCTGAGTCCTTCTTTGGAACACAAAACAGCCTTCCTTGGAACTTGATGGAATAACTTTTCAGATTTTTCTTTTCTCTAAAAGTTCTCGGACATATTCTTCCAGAACGGCGGTAGAGTGTTGGAAGAACCAAGGAAATTGAAGTGGAGGATTGCTCCAGCTCCACCCTAGTCCATTCTTTATTAGGCTGTGGGCCCCGGGATCGAAGGTCCAACGATCCCTAAATTAATGTAGTCTCCCTCCTACTGGAAGCATCTCACTTCCGCTGGTGTGTACCTGAGGCCTTGATTCCTTGACCGCGTCCTCCCTTGAATCCCCTTCCCCTTGAAGGGCGTCTAGAAGAACCTTTGGCTGTTCCTCTAGCATTTGAGCAAAAGGAAGATCAAAAGCTGGGTTAAAAACCGACGACTGTGTCATCACTTGTTGAGGTACCAACTGGTACGTGGTTGGAGGTTGTGCCACTATCTGAGGCAACGCGGTCGCAGGGAGTTGCTGTTGTTGCTGTCGGTAGGGCTTAGCCGGCCGAGAGGATAGCCTAGGCCTTTTTGTTTTCTTCTTGGGTTGGGGACCCTCATCCGGAAAAGACTTTCTCTTAAGATTTAAGCCCCACTTTTTGAGAAGGTTCCTATTCTCCGTGGAGCCTTGTCTACTACCTCTTTAACCACATCATTGGGAAAGAGGTCCTTACCCCAGATGCAAGAGGAGATCAGCTTCCTCGGTTCGTGCCTCACTCCAGCCAAGGCGAACACGAACTCTCTACCGTCTCTCCTAGCTTTAATAAAGCTATAGAGATCCTTCGTAACTGTGGCCAGATGGGTTTTGGCCACTAGCACGAACATGTCCTGGTTCTTGGGGTCACTTGCCATCGTTTCCAATGTCGTTTGCAAAGACATCGATGCCGCAAATCTTCTTTTCGTCTCTTGCTCTCTGCGCAAGAGAGACTCCGACAGCTTTGGAAGTTCCGCACCAAACTGACGTTCGGCAATATCAGCTTCCAGCTTCCCGACTGAGAAGGTAAGGTGAATGTCCTTCCAGTCTTTTTCGTCCAAGGGTAAGGTCAGGGATAACGGCTTGCATTCCTCCAAGGAGGGGCAGGGTTTCCCTGCCTCCGCCGCCTTCAAGGCTGCCTTATATCCCTTTTCCATTAAGGGAAAGGCTCTGGTTGGAGAGGCCACAAAGGAGGGAAGCTTCTTACTCAAGGCTGTCACCTTTGAGTTCGTGAAGCCCCTCTCTTTCATCGAGCTCGCTAGTAACGCCTGTGCCTCACTATGGTCAAGGACTATGACCTCCTTCGGCTCCATCTCCTCCTTTGAGGCTGGCTCCTTCCTAAGACGGACATAGCAGTCCGGGTAAGAGTCTTTGTTGGGCCAAAATTCCTCAGCTTCCAGGGGAATTGAGCCCAACTTCTCCGACATCACAATCTTCCCGGTTGTCATTGGCATGTGTTCGGCATACCTCCAAGGATTGGTATCCGAGCACAAAGGAAGATCCTTCACGTTGAGTCGCTTCTGGGGCCCACGTGATGCAGCTAGTCTACATATCTCCAGTTTCATCGTAGCTTCCTCTTCATCATTTTTCTTTTTTATTTGTTGAATCATCTCAACAATAGAAGAAAGAGTCCATTCCAGATCACCTGGGATAGCAGACGATATAGAGGGAACAGATTCCGGGGCCGGAACCGATGTAACCGATACCTCGTCGATTTCTTCCTCTTCTACTTCTGGAGCCTGGGTCAGCTCCTCCTCCAAACCTTCTCCCAAAAGGTCCTTCTCTGTATAATCTGACACTTCTGATATCCTATCGTCCAATTGGATGTCTTGAAGGGCCGCCGAGACTTCAGAATCTACCGGATCTTGGACAGTTGTTATCTCCTCCTGAGGCTGAGGAATGACTGCATCAGCTGATGGCTTAGGGAAAAGGTAGGCCCTCATCTTCTCGTTTGGAGGGTAGGGGCCTGAAGTGTTTTTAGGAAAATCCCTCACCCAGGTTTGTAACTTTTCCTTAGCCGCATCCCTTGACTCCACCGACGTAGGGGTGTCAAATGCCTCGGTAATCAGGATGGAACATATAGTACATACCTAAGGGTCCCAATACCGGAGATCACCTTTGGAGATTGCGCATGCTGCGTGCCTCATGCATAACTCATGTCCACAGAAGTTCTTACTGCGGACATTGCAGAACATACTCCCGCACTTCGGATGGTCCTCTTGTAAAGAGAAGAGAATCCATGAGTATCAAGTGAATGCTTTTCACTTATCATTAATACATGTAGCTTATACAGTAAAGTTAGAAAGGAAAGGAGAGACACATACATGTATTTCGTGCCAAGCCAATTGCTGTGACCTCCCAGGATATCAAAACTAAGGTTAATTCTTATTCTAGAATACCTTATATATTTTCCTAGGCGGAAAGTTAAGGTGTAGCTCACACCTTAAAATAAAGTTTTAATATACGGGATACAATGAATACAGAAAGAACTCACTTACTATATATTTTACGGTCTCAACAAAAGGTTGTACAAGATAACAATAAGTATGTTGAAGAACTTTAGTGTTACAACAAACTCTGTACTATAGTTTCATTAATGCAGTGTGTACTACACCACAAATCTAGCAACTACTGTACATCGCATGTGCCGGCCGGCATTTGCCCTTGTATAGATCAAAGGTATACTACCTTTAACTAATAGGCGGCATTTCACTGTTTCGCAAATGTGTGCCGGCCGGCACACACTAGCACCCGGCTTCTGGCCGCTAATCATAGTGGCCGGCAGATCTCGGGATGTGCTTCTACTGCCGGCAGGCAAAGGAAGCGATACCCATGCCGGCCGGCAGTGACTACGAACCAGAGAACATTCACCTATCCGGCTGCCGGCCGTTAAAGCCGGCAGCCGGGCTAGGGATACGATACACTAGCAAGAGAAACAGTATGGATGTAAGGTTATAAGGCGGCATTGCCATTCAACCTTCCATCCAGAAAGAGTGAACATATGGAAGGGGAAAATGTAACATTCAGGCTTCCTATCTATCCATAGCCTGCCGGGCTTTACGAGCACACACGGAAGAGAGACCAAGGGAGGTTTGGGGTTCACTCTATAGAAGAAAAAGCGTCTCTGCGGGCCGGCACGTTATTGCCGGCCGGCAGAGAGCTGAGCCGGTCCCCCATCCTAACCTACGCCAGGTACGGAAGTAGGACTGCGGCCAAAAGATGTGATGGCTAGGCCATCACTAAGAAAGATAGGGGGGGAAGGATAAGGGTCCTGTAAACTTTGTTCTAGTATGAGACACACCCAGCAGTTAGGAAAGCTCATCCTAACCTAGGTTTGTCTATTAGGGAGGAAGGTTGGCAATACTTGCTATCCTCCTCCATACCAAAACAAAGTTAGGTGTAGTTATTTCGTCAGGCAACGGAGAGAAACTCATTCTCCAGCCCGAGAATAACAACACAGGACAGTCTGCTAGACCAATAGAAGAAGGAATCATCTCGTACAGAATCCTTCAGATATGGGCTAGAGAAGCAAAGCCTCCTGTGTCTGCGCCTAACCTAGCAAGGGAAACTCATTCTCTATGCTAGGAACACGCAGACCACAGACTAGAAACTCTGATGTTCTGCCCCAAAACCAAAAACCAGTCACTCTGGTTACTGGGTCAGGACAAACACATCCCAGTATAGTTATACCTGAATATTATTCAGATAGAACTACTAGGACTAGGCTTAAGGCTTATTCAGAGGGAGAAAGGGATTGAACTTAGTCTCCAGAGGAGAAAAGAACAACCGGGGATGTGTGCGAAAGTATACTAAAGCCGAATAGGCTACTAGCCTAGGTGCGGTGAGAATCGAATACCTAAATCACCGAAACTCTCTCGTATACAATCTTGGAGAAGAGAATTCAACAATATCTTACATGTATAAATATTTGCCTATAGCTTCAATAACATAACAATCGGAAAACTTATACCATGCAAGAAAGTGCTAGGGCCAGACGCTTAGGGTACTAAGCCTCGCGAAGGGCAAGATCGGTTACCTAATTCGTCGAGATTAAAACTAACGGCATCATATAAGAATTCCTAGAGGAGCTAAATAGCTAGATTTATTAAAGCATAATAACTAAGAACGTCGCTCTGGCTGACTAAATGACCCATGCATAGTGAGCGATAGCATCCAGGATGCCTCCGGTAAGCAACAGGTCTTGTTTACATTAATATAACTTTTGATTTAATTCAAAACGACAAGAGCTTACAT
>NC_090738.1:75413965-75426465 GCF_036898095.1 Palaemon carinicauda
TGAGTCCAATGCGGTGATACTTCTGTTGGTTAGGAAGGAAGTGATCAAAATGTTGTATTGATACACTGGTGGCTCTCTCGGCATTACTACGAGGATAAGTAGGTAAGAAAGCAGCTTGGCACACCATTTTTCTGCAGCATAGGAGAGAGGACGTGGGAGCATCAGCCTCTTGAAGATCCAGTTGACAGGCAGCCTTTGGGAGATGGTCAATCCATAGGAAGCGCACTAGCAGTGAGCTCATGTTGGCTGTGTCTAGTTGCCTATGTATTTGTGTAACCAGGGACTAGTATGCTGGCTTATGTGATGAAAGGGCCTGGAGTGCTGGCTGCAAGTTGCAGATGATAAAGCCATTGTTCCTGGTCCGTGTGACTAAAATAACTGCATCTAGAAGTCCATGTATTTCAAAATACGTGAAGCTTGATGACTTTGGGAGGTGACGGCCTGTCCTGCACTTTGGTGGGGGTTCCAAAGTTGGCAAGAAAACATTACATCCAGCACTGCCATCCTGCTGCAGGAAGCCATCTGTGTAGAGGTGATAGGCAATACTGAGGGACGAGGATAGTCTGTTGATGGTCTCCAATGCACGTTGTTGTTGAAGTTGAGGAAAGTCAATCTTAGAGACTAGAATGTGAGATATTGCGGGTACAGGAGTCTGCAAGGGTGCAAGGCCATGATCCATGTTCTCTGCCACGATGTTGATGTCAAGCCCTGAAATGCTTGAACAGAGAGTACTAACTAGTGTACATCACCCCCTGGCGTAGTTGTGGACGAGGTGCATCTAGATCCAGAGAAGTTCTGATGATATGTGAATAGTGAAGTATATTCTCTCAAAAAGTGGAGGGAGACGGAGGTCGTGTTGCATGTTTACAATTCTAGTGGGGGCTGAACAACCTAGAATGTGTCTCATTGCTTGGTTCTGGAATTTTTCAAGAGTCTGTAGAGTTATTCTGGAGGGTTGACATAGTACAGGGAAAAGATAATATATCACAGAGCAGATTAGAGCAATATATATGGTTCTGGCGACTGGGATAGATAATCCTGATGAATGATTAATAGGCCACTTGAGAGGATTAAGGCGTTGCTATAACCGGGCAATCAGATCTTGAATAATGGGATTTACTCTCTGTCTTGCTGGAATGCATGGTGCAATTTGCACTGGCGCTCCTAAATAAAAACATTATGTGCCTAAAGATAAAACATTGTTTCCCACAATAAATTCTGGTATATTCTTTGCTGGCCTTGGGGAGAAGATTCTACTTTTTCCTGGCGAGCTGATAAGACCACAGGAGGATGGTGATTCGTAGATGGATGAAAAGAAGCATTGCAAGAGATCCGTAGATGTTGAGTGAATGTCGTCTGCATGGCAAGTTATGGTTGTGTTATCAGTATCAGGAAGTAAGGAAAGAAGGTGATGAAGGAGAATATTGAATAAAAATAGACTAAGTACTCCCCCTTGTAGAGAACCAAGTTCAAGTTTCTTTGCAGTGCTCAATGCTCCCTTAAACAGTATATGAGGGACTCTATTTCAAAGATATCCACGTATCCACCTCAAAAGGTTTCCCTTGATTCCAAAATCAATAAGCTGGTCTAGAATAATGTTTCTATTTGCAACGTCAAATGCACTTTATAAATCAATGAAAGCTAAAACACTGGTTGAGGAGAGACGAGTTAGAGCTCCATGAGAAAATGATGTGTTCCTCGTTGGGGTGGGAAGCCGTAATTTCTAGACAAATGCTTATCTTGCAGCTGGAACATAAGGCGTGTGAGGAAAATACGTTCAAATATTTTGCAGAAAAAGGAGGTGAAGGAGATAGGTCAGAATTTGTCAGTGCCGGGCTTGGAAATGGGTACAATTGTACAATGAGTCCATGATACGGGCACATATCCCAGGCAGAGACAGAGGTTGTAGAGCCTTAGGAGAGGGTGGCCAGGTACTTTTATGAGTGTGCAAAGGACTGTATAGGTGATGCCATCATCACCAGGAGCTGACTTTCACTCCTTACTAGGGCACGTCGTAGCTCTTCCTTAGTTATGGGTACATTCTCCTCATCATCGCTGATCAGTAAGGCGGAACTGAGACATAAGGCATGATGGTTTTCTTATGAGGAGAGTGATTCTTGTATATGAGCTGGAAGGTTGATGGTTCGTGACTGTGCTGACCACTCATTAATAAGGTCCTGAGCATACAGAGCAGGGCTGTGGTGGAGTACAATTGGTGGTTTCTTCTTCACAATCCTGTTGATAAGGTGTCACATGCAACCGATGCTTGTTTGATGGTTAATGCTATATCTTAATTTGTGCCAGGAATATGTTTGTACACATTGCTGTATAGCAACTAGATCATCTCTTGATAGTTGATACTGGTGCAGAGTCTCGGGACTTGGTTGTCTCATAAAGGCAAGGCCATCATCAAACGCCTTCTTTTCTGCTTGGGAAATTTGATTGTCCAGAGTCATGGCACCAACACGATGCCTGATATGTGGCTTTCTGATATATTGTCTGTGGAGAGCCTGTATGGTACTAACAAGTAAGGAGTAAAGTTTGTCAGGGCAGTAGAGGTCAAATGAAGGGAGAAGGTTAGTCATATATGAAATGTACGTAGGCTGGTACTTAGGCGGAATTGTGTTGCAAGTGCAATCTTGTATTTGAGTAAGTGTAGCAGGATGGGAATAATGTATGCTGAGACCAATGTGATCAGAGAAGAACGTAGGAACCGTTACACACTTTACTCGGGAAGGTACGAGTCCACAGGTCAAGATGTGATCCAACATTCCCCCTCGTGCATGCATAGATCCACTAGTGTCTCAGCGAGTCAGTTGATTTCGACAAACGTATCCTAGAAGTAGGTTCCTGTTGAAATTCACAGTGCCAGCAAGATCTGACAAATATGGATGATGGGCATTAGAATCTCCCTTGTAAACCATACCTCAGAGGGTTGGGGATAGAAGCTTGTCTGTATTTATCCTACCTGGTGCTGCATATACATTGCACAGTCATAAGGTGCCTCCGCCAACAGTAATCTCAAATAATTTAAATCCTCAGAATTTGGAAGATATTTATGCTGGATTGAAGTGTGTTCATAGGTGATGAGGTCTTGTCTTACTAAATAGATGTAGGATACAGCCTGTGAGCGAGGGAGCTTCTTTCCTTGGCTGAGCATTACCAACAAAAGCTTCCTGAATTAGAATAATATCTGGGTGGTGACTATGTACAATTACCTTAAGTGCAGAAAGTTTTGCCCAATTTGTAATACCATACGCATTCCACAAGATGATATTAAGCTTCACTTGGTTATCGAACATGTCCCTTGGAAGAACAGCGACTAGATGAAGAGGCAGTGGTGACACGGGTATGAATTGGTAGTGTATCACGTGGCAAAAGTCGTGTATGGGGATTAGTGACACTCTCAAGACGTGTTGCAAGTGAGTCAAGTTTCTCAGTGAATGTAGTAACTGATGTGATAACATCTTCCTGAGCTTCAGCGAGAGATTTTAGTGTGGTATCATTTGTAGAAAATCTAAAAGTTAGATGGTCAAAGGAGGCTATGAGACTGTCGATGCAATTGTTCATGCTCTCTAAATGGGATTCAGTGGCTTCAAAATATGATGTAAGGGAGTCACACCAAGACTTGAGGACATCTACAGCATTACGAAGTGTAGACACTTGTGAGCAGGCAGTAATATTGGGTTTGATTGATGGCATTGGAAGCTGTTTTGCAATATGCTGGTTCGATGCAGAGCATTATCATCCGGTACAGCTATGCCACACATTGACTCCAGGCTCATTACATCTTGGACATTTCCAATGCTAGGTGTCCGGTGATTGATTGATTGATTTAAGGTGTCCGGTGAAGGTAGAGGTAATAAGCGTGATATTGATGCCAAGGCTGTGTCAACCACTGTGGGTGGTACAGGCGGCTGATGAGGGCAGGTTCGACTGTCATGCTCAGCAGCACGAAATGCACACTTTTCAGTGGAACTACAATATGGTGAGATGTGACCGATACCCCAGCATTTGAAGCACCATGGCTTTTCGTATGGCATTTTGCGTTGTTCACATTAGGGTAGACAAGGGAGGAAGGAAAAGTTAACAAAAGAAGGGGGTGGATCTGGGTGGCTCCAAGTAATAACAATGTAATTGATGGACTTCCCATCGTGTAGGAAACGACGTACAGTTTGCACTCCCGTCAGTTCCTTATCTAATGATGGGTCTACATTCACAGGATATTGAGTGATGAGATATGTACGGAACTTATGGGGTGTGTTTACATTATCGTGAACATCTAACACAAGTGACAGAACCTCACCTCCTATGACCCTATTTATGATATCCAGGCGATGCCTCAAAATGTATACAAATCGAGAAATGACCACAGACATTTTAACTTCAGCGACGCTTCACATCAATCCCCGGTTTCTCTCTAAATAGAAGCTTTATGTATTCAGCACGTGGATCATAGGCCGCGAGAACATTTTTTGTAGCCATGGTAGGTGTACTCTGAATAGCAGGTCAAGGCAGGAGAAAATTTAGAACTTCATTTTGAGAGGAAGGGGCATCACACTTTGTAGTTCTAGCAGCAGGGGATGATGGCTCATTACTGTTATCTGAATCATGCTCCATATAGCGTTTGTTGGAGGTAGGGGTATGGTCCATGAAGCTAGGAGCTGCACCAGCAAGGATCAACTTATGAGATTCAGTAGAGAAAAGTCGAAGGCCAGTGTTCCTGTGCAAGCAGATACTCATCAGCATTATCATCACTCAAAGCAAGATCCACCTCAACATCATGTCCTGAGAATTCTATAGTCATTATCTACTGGTGTTTTTTGCAACACCCGTATCTGAGTTGGTTTCTCTGTTATAGTGACGTTGTCATGGCGAGGATAACCACGTCACATACACTGCACTGCAGAGGTACGGTTTAGAAAAAACTTCAACGTAGTGGTATAGCAGAGTGAACTAGAATTTTAATCCCAAATAAAGTTTAAGTTGAATAACTCGTAAACACAATAATGTCAAAGCACTGATCACTAAGCCCTACTGCAGCTTTCAGTCAATTCTAGGTGATGCAGATCTTTGTATCTCCTAAATAATCGGGAAAGTTTGCAGAACACAAAAATGGGCTTGTTGTCAGACGGTCCAAGGTGGCGCTGAGAGAGAGAGAGAGAGAGAGAGAGAGAGAGAGAGAGAGAGAGAGAGAGAGAGAGAGAGAGAGATCGCTGTTAAATCTACTTTTTTTATTATAGGGGATGTTAATTACTTATCCATTAAGCCTTGTTTGGTTAACAAAAATGTTACTGTTATCCATTGCTGCACAGGAAACATGGTAGATCTGTTTGCTTTCTTCATTTGCCAAATACTTTCATTTAAATACATATTATTAATTAATATCATATATGGTGAAAGTCTAGAGTATATTTATATATACAAGAGAGAGAGAGAGAGAGAGAGAGAGAGAGAGAGAGAGAGAGAGAGAGAGAGAGAGAGAGATTATTAATAATGTTAAAATAACTCTATGGTAAATGCGGTATCTTAAAATAACTGATTGCTTACTATTAATCGCGAATTACGTATTATATATATATATATATATATATATATATATATATATATATATATATATATATATATATATATATATATATATATATATATATATATATGTATATAATTGGGCGTAGGAGCTTTTTCTCGTTTGTGGTGGGGGATAAAGTTTTAAATGGCTCTGACAGTGGACGGTCTCCTGAGTTAATTATATATCCAAGAACAGATCCCTTAATTTAACAGATATATAGAGAGTAGACTTAAAAGGAACTTATCCACCCTATAGAACTTGATTGGTCAATTTTCGGATCAGGGCCCACGATCAAATCCCTATCCACCAAGTAGAATTTATCAAAAATGAATTTCCAGTGGATGTTCAATTCCAAAGATAAAATTGTATAATTCAAATAGAGACATTATTCTAGACTTATTGATTTTGGAATCAAAGGAAACCTTTCGTCTAGAATATACGGCTTCCTACCCCAACGAGGAACACATTATTGTCTCATGGAGCTCTACACTTAACTCTCCTTAACAAATGTAGCTTTCATTGATTTGAAAGGTGCATTTGATGTTGCAAATAGACATATTATTTTAGATCAGCTTATTTATTTTGGAATTAAGAGAAACCTTTTGAGGTGGATAGGTGGATATCTAGAAAATAGAATCTTTCATGTGCTGTTTAAGGGAGCATTGAGCACTGCAAAGGAACTTGAACTTGGTACTCCACAAATGGAGCGCTTAGTCCATTCTTATTTAATATTCTCCTTCATCGCCATCTTTCTTTACTTCCTGATAATGATAACACAACCTTCACTTTCTATAAAGACGAAGTTTGTATTCACTCAACATCTTCGGATAACTTGCAATGCTTCCTCTCCTCCTTTTATTAAAACCCATCCTCCCGTAGTCTGTGGGGAACAATATTGTACCTTTATGCACACATTATATTTATTTGGGAATTACACCCTCCATTCCAGCAAGATAAATATTACATCCTATGGTTCAAGATTTGCTGGTCCGGTTATAGCGATGCCTGACTCCTCTCAAATGACTTACTTATCCTTCTGCAGGAGTATCTATCCCAGTGGCCAGAACCACATACATTTCTCTCATCCGCTCAGTGGTAGATTATCTTTCCCCTGCACAATGTCAACTCTCAAGATTAACTCCACAGCCTCTTGAAAAATTCAAGAACCTAGCATTGAGACTCATTCTAGGTTGCCAAGCCTTCCTAAGAACTGTAAACACGTAACAAAAACTCCATCTCCTTCCACTCGTTTAGAGAATATACTTCAGTATCAAAGGCCTGTATTACCTTCACCAGTCTCCTTAATATTCACATATCATCAGAACGTCTCTGTATCTAGATTCATCTCGCTTACAACTACGCAAGAGGGAACGTACACTATCTAGTACTGTCTGTTCAATCATTCTGGGGCTTGATTTCAACATCGTGCCAGAGAACGTGGATCATGGCCTTGCACCCTGGCACACTCTTGTGCCAGGAATCTCTTACACTCCAGTCTCTATGACCTACTTGACTCAACTTGAACAACAACGTGCATTGGAGACTATCAAGAGACTGATCTCTTCCCTCAGTATAGCCCACCACTTCTACATGGACGCCTCGCTGCAGCAGGATGATAATGCTAAATGTTCAGCTTTCTAACCGACTTTATATCCCCAGCCAGAGGGCTAAAGCCCGTCACCTACTAAAGTAATCAAACTTCACATATTGTTAAATACAAGGATTTCTAGATGCAGTTATTTTAATCACACGGACCAGAAACAACGTCTAGATCATCAGCGACTTAAATCAGCTCCCCAAGCCCTTTCATCACACAAGCTGGCATACCAGCCCCTGGTTACACAAATACTTAGGCAATTAGACACGCCAACATGAGCTCACTGGTAGTGCAGCTCCTAACGATTTCCCTCTCACGTTGGTCTTCTGGTTAACAACACCGTTGACCATCTCACAGAGATTGCCTGTCATCTGGATCCTCCAGAGGATGATGCTCCCACTTCACCTCTCCTCTGCTGCAGAAAAATGACGTACCAAGCTGCTCTCTAACCTACCCATCGCCGTAGTGATGCTGAGAGAGTCACCGGTGTATCAATACACAATTATGATCGCTTCCTTCCTCACCAATCAAGTATCACCGAATTAGACGCATGGTTCGTCGAAATAACGCATTTGTTTGAGTCTTCGGCTGGGTTGGCGACAAGTTGGTAGGTGGCTGAACAAGATGGTGTTTCTCATTACTCCTCCTCTAGGTTATATGACGCACCAAACGCCAACACCCTTGAACACTATTGTCTGGAATGTCCACTTGTTAGTGACATATTACCGCAAAGACTCACAGTAGTTGATATGGGTAAAATATTATTGACGTAATAATTTGGTCGATGACATCCTCATGCACCATCATCCCTTTGGTGAATACTGAATAATAAACTGCGTTGTAACATTAACTAGAGATAAGCAAAAACTACCTACGAAATCAAACTAAACTTATTTTGTATTCCATAAGAATTCATTTGTATAACCTTTAATATATAGAAATGAACTTTATTTTTAATATATACTAAATTTCTGTCTGTCTACTTTATTTTGTATTTCTTTGTATTTCCTTCATTATATTCTGTAGATATGAACAATATTATTTTTAGTATGTACTTAAATGTCTGTCTATATTTTTTTTTCCTTTGACATAACTTAATTACAATGTAGATGTAAACAGTATTACTGTTACCATATACTCAAATGTCTGACGTCAATGGCTGCAATAAATTGACTAAGAAAAGTCTCTCTCTCTCTCTCTCTCTCTCTCTCTCTCTCTCTCTCTCTCTCTCAACAATCTTTCAGATTCAGCTTTTTTTATATTCACGATTGGCCTGTCATTGACTTAGAAAGATCGTAGTTGTTACTGGTATGGGAAAAGGTTAATTTGATATATATATTTAAATATATATATATATATATATATATATATATATATATATATATATATATATATATATATATGTATATATATATATATATATATATATATATATATATATATGTATATATATATACATATATATATAAATATATATATATATATATATATATATGTATATATATATATATATATATATATATATATATATATGTATATATATATATATATATATATATATATATATATATATATATATATATATATATATATATATATATATAATGGACTCTTTTAACCTATATTGAACCAAGTAAGCCTTACTGACATGCATTCATTTACTAAGGAAATGATAATAAGGTTTATTCTATAGCTGCTTTACACTTTGGAACGCCCTTATTACCATACACAAATTGGCAAGTGGTTGACACAACACAGTCAGGTGTTTGTGGAGGCATAGAGAGATGACCAATTTCTTTGGCTTTGTTCTATTTATCTGAGTTTTTTACGCTGACTATAAAAACCTCCAATTACACCATAGTTATACAGCCTCTGGCATACAACTATTACTCCTAAAATAGTTTAAATCTGCATTAATAATGATATTCTTCTTTCAAAGATATTCCATTTAGAAGCACTCTCTCAAACTCGTGTCACCAACCTTAACTATGCTGATGATTGTTACCATGGTCACTTGTACAAGGAAATAACTTACCATCCAAATGTTCTGATGAAAAAAGAACATACTGAACACTTACATAAGTAAACCCTGGTTACTTCCAATAACATATGAAAATTTCACAATATTTTGTAATAAAAATATTTATTCCTAAAATGTAAATGATTGTTCGACAATTTACCAACTACCATATCTCTAGCCTCTACCTTCCAAGCTCACTTTTTGACAGATATGTTCGTTAGATATTACGTCTTAATAGAATGGAAAAGGTGTCTCTGATGCCATCTATTGGCGGCAAAGTAAAAGATTTGAGGGAGGGAGCTGGAGACGTAATCGTTATTATGACATTTTCAATGTAATAATATTGTTATTTTAGGTAATTTTTGCTAATAATTCAAGCCATAGCATGAAACATAACAATCATATTTAGCTTTCATAAAAGGTAATAAAACGTTACATCAAATGAGGGTGTAATTAATTGCTTCACCGATTTCAGTACATGTGGCATATCTGGCGATCCCCTTTTCCCCCCAATTGTAATTGAATTATCGATTGTTTGTTGATGAAATATTTCTGTGAAATATGTAACTTATCAATAATTAAGTTACAACTAAATAAAAGGAACATCAAGTTTGCGTGAGTCTTTTTTAAGAGCAATTTTTTGCCCAAATAGATTCAGAAATGAAGAAATGAAAAGTATAATGAGTGGATGATAGGGATATTTAGCATTTTGGTACTCCACTGCTAAGGCCATCTATTGACTGTGAAAAGATACAATGTGTAGCGCCCTTTTATCCTTGTATTCTGGAAACTTCTCAGCCGTCACTTGGTTTAAAAGTAGCCAAAAATAGCCTATGATTTATACCTACCACACTTATTTCTACATAAATATCAACATATCATATTTTTGCAATTATATAGAATCATTCAAACGAATGGAACAAGGTTCGTTGGCTGTCATCTTTTGACAAGAGGTAGAGCCACTTGGATCCAATTCAGATCTTGCGGTATTTGTTTCAATGCAAAAAAAAAATAAAATATCATAATTCCAAAAACAATTTTATTCCTCTGATTTTTAGACTCTAAGGTATTTTATTTATATGTAAAATGTACATTATATGTATTAGGAAATATGACATGATTCTAATACCAGCTGCAATTGAGTAGTTACCTAATCATACACTCAATTATCGGCACTAAGCCTCTATGAAGTGTCTTGTTACTTGTTCAAGAGGTGCAGGAGCTGTTTTTTGGGGAGTTGGAGGTGGGGGGCTAAAGTTTGAAAAGGCAGCGATGGTGGGGAGCCTTCCCCAGATTTTACTTTAAGAAGAATAACTCTTAGAGATCATTTGACACAGATTGCATCAACAAAAAAATAAAATTCTATTAGACGATTTTTATGAACAGGTATTATTTGAAGATAGTGATTATTTGGAAGTACAATATCGATAAGCCTTCTTAATGAATTGCAGCAAAAAAATGGTAACAATTTCGATTTTTTGTTATAAACTCATTCCAAATATAGATGAATTTATGGCTATTCGTTTTCTAAGCCTTACGATTCAATATATCATTTGTTTTTCAGTTACAACTTTATTTTTTATTTTCAACAGATTGTAAGATTTCAATTTATCATAATTTATGGTTTACATACGAAAAATATCTAATGTTTTAGTTGTTAACTACGTTATTTGTCTTTGGTTTCAAACTATGATGATAATATATGGATATGTAAACCTCACAAACAGAAGAACACCAAAGTCTTGATATTAATGCACTGGTCACAAAAATTCAAGGTTTTCAAAATTCCTTTCTATATGAGAAAAAAAAACTAATATATATATATATATATATATATATATATATATATATATATATATATATATATATATATATATATACTGTATATATATAATTATATATATATATATCTATATATATGCGTGTGTGTGTGTATATACACACATACACACACACACACACACACACACACATATATATATATATATATATATACATATATATATACTCATATATATATATATATATATATATATATATATATGTATATATATATATATATATATATATATATATACATATATATATATATATATATATATATATATATATATATGTGTGTGTGTGTATATATATATATATATATATATATATATATATATATATATATATATATATATATATATATATATATATGTATATGTATATATATATATATATATATATATATATATATATATATATATATATATATATATATATATATATATATATATATATATATATATATATATATATATATATATATATATATATATATATATATATATATATATATATATATATATATATATGTATATATGTGTGTGTGTATGTGCATGTGTGTACTTGTGTGTATGTATATGAATTTGTGTGTGCTTGCATATGTGTGATATAATGGAATGCATGGCTGGAATCTAAATAAGATTGAAAACCCAGGAGCCAATGAAACGAAAACTCGCAAAAATTGTCTTGTGTCTGAGAAGAACTAAATCTGACGTCCCAATGATATTAGGATCGACTGAATAACGTCAAATTTGACAAGTGAATAGGATTTACGAAGGATGATGTATGGATTTTCATATCACCAGTTGAAAATGCTCTGCTCTGGAAAAGCGAGCAATTATTTCAGCTCTTTCCTCAACTTGAAAGTTTATCATGAAATTTATTTTATATTAGATTTTTTTCTGAAATCTTTGAATGAAAAGATGTTCACCTGTGACTACAAATTTCCTCATCAAGCAAAAAAAGAAAATTGGTAATCTCTAATTTTTTCAAATCAATGTTATACCAGAAAAAAAATTGAATATTCCTATTACTTATGTAATTAGAAGTAACAGTATTATTAATGATTCATTAAAAAATTAATAATTTCTTCGATTTCTTTTATAATTTTCCCCAGAATCCATAGAGTTTGGTTGATGATATCATAAGATTAGCTCTTTTTTTATTGTAAAAGCCAAATTTCTCAGCTTTCTAAAAGCTAATCAACACTATATAGAAACGGTTGAAGTAAAATATAAGCAAGTTCCATTTTAAGTGTGTCTTAGATTTTTAAATCAAATTCTTATTTGAAAGATAATATATATATATATATATATATATATATATATATATATATATATATATATATATATATATATATATATATATATATATATATATATTTATATATATATATATATATATATATATAAATATATATATATATATATATATATATATATATATATATATATATATATATATAGTATATATATATATATATATAT
>NC_090738.1:75433965-75438965 GCF_036898095.1 Palaemon carinicauda
ACAAATAGAAAGTGTACCAAGGTCCTATACTGCTAGAATAGAAGTAGTTAAGGACCTTCACTACTGGGGAAGATTGCAATTTTTTAAACTTTACCGTCTAGAAAGGAGAAGAGAATGCTACATGATAATACAAGCATGGAAGCAAATAGAAGGAATTATTAAAAACATCATGGAGCTAGAAATATCAGAAAGAGAAAGCCAAGGTAGATTAATAACGTCAAAAACTATACCAGGAAAACTAAGGAAAGCGCACAGGACATTAATCCACTACGCAGCAGCATCGATAATGCAGCAACTATTTAATGCGCTGCCAGCTCATCTAAGAAACGTATCCAGAGTGAGCGTAGAAGTGTTTAAGAATAAGCTCGATAGATACCTAGGATGCATCCCAGACTATCCAAGACTGGAAGAGGCATAATACACCGCAAGATGCATTAGCAACTCCCTGGTGGATATACAAGGTGCCTTACACTGAGGGACCTGGGGGAACCCAATAATAGAATAAGGTAAAGCAATAAGGTTTGGCACGTAAGGGCAGATTTTGCTAGCTCTTTGAAAAACTTACTAGGATTATACAAGGTTAAAAGATATGATAAAAAAAAGTTTAGTTACTGTTGCATTTAGGAATCATATATTTGAAGCCATTGTAAGAACGTAAAAACCTCCATTCATAAGAAGTCATTCAAAATATTCATCCAATATTAGTGCATTATTTCATATAGAATCTTAAAACCATTAGCTAATCTTCTCTTACTCTATGAATATGTAAAACAGTCATCTTATATAAGGGAGTGAGAAAAAATTGATTGATAATTTGATTGAAAATGTTTTCAATTCAGTTATTGTAAAAACTGTTTTAATATCATAACATTCTTCATTAGGCTATATCTGATAGTTATCGATTCGTTATACTGTATATAGTGTATCAATTTTAATACGAATCTTCTTGTTGGAGCGACAAGGAGTAAATATATTTACCATAAATTAATATATTTTCTGAAAGGTGATGAACAAAAATTCCCCTTTTCAAAACGAGAAAGATTTTGTCAATAGAAAGCTATTTCAATCAAATGATCAACTAATTTGATAATTGATTTTCATAAAAGTTAATTCACACCCAAGTATACAACCGGTTGTCACTCTGATTTATTAAAAACCCACACGAGAGAGAGAGAGAGAGAGAGAGAGAGAGAGAGAGAGAGAGAGAGAGAGAGAGAGAGAGAGAGAGAGAGTGCATCATTAACCAAACATCTTTGACCTCAAAATGGATAAGAGCAATAAGAGAAAGGAAAAACTCTTGCATTTTCCCAGGGCTGAGATCCACGAAATCCTTACATATTTTCTCAGGGCAGGAATTTGCAGAATCCCTATATTTTCTTAGGGAGGAAATCCGGGAAAATCTTTACATTTCACCAGGGCTGGAATTCACACTGAATGGCATGGCAAATGATTCAATTAAAACTCAGAATAGTGCAGCGGAATATATTAGCCGAATTCCACGACTGAATGAATTTTAAAATTTTACCGCATCAAAAAAATAGGAAGAATTGTCGGCTGATTCCAAACGTGGTAGAAATAGGATAAGTAGGGGAATAATGAATAGATATTAGTTAATAATTGCTATAAATACACATTGGAAATTAAGAAATTGATGCCCATTTCCATCTCATTGGCAGACTTTCATCAGCCAAAGCATTTATGAAAAAAAAATATTGAAACACGGATGATATCAATGATATAAATAGAAATAGTTTTCTTGAAAAGAATTATTTGGAATTCCTTTTGTTTGATATTTTGGTAATTATAAGGTATACATATAGAAGTATCAGGAATAGATTACAAAATATAATCACTCAACGACTGAAACTGATTATTCACGAGTGATAAATGATATCATTCTCTATAAGAGTATAATGCAAGAGAAATAATAAAAAACTGGGATCACTACAGAAAATTACTGTAACATGATAATTATAACATAATGTTCTTCTTAACAGAATTTCTATAAAAAAAAAACACGGGATATTCTATTTTGATATATTCGGAGATCTCCAGAATAAGTATAAAGTGATTTCAAATCTAAATATACAAGTAATAACAGAATTTTTTTTCTTAAATAAGACTACTTCATTTGCCTATTCGTTATACAGCTTTAAATAAAGGCTTAACTGGAACTCGAGAAAAGTTCTAACTAACTCTATACTATTTCAATCTGTAAAATCCTGCACGATTCTGAAGCAAACAAAGGAATACTCCTTTCCTCTATTTCACCGTTTCTTGTCCACTTCTTCAACATAAAAGCTCATGAAATTTGAACACCCTCATTCAGTATTGTGCCAGGTTCTGTTAGGTTATAACAGAGAGGCAAAATAAGTGCAAGTGACAGTTCCGAGCAAGAATGACCCAGATATGAAAAAAATACTAAAGCAAAAGGCAAAATTAGACACGTGCTGTTATCAGTCCGGAGGCAGAGTCAGATATAAAAAAAAAGAAATACCGTTACAGTGTATGAGCGTGTGTGAAGCAGTCATAATACATGACTCCTCACCTAAATACAACAATGTGAAATAGGATATCTTGTTCTTAAGAGGTGCACTATAGCCAGTCATGGTTGAGATACGCAGGTTTTAGATGATCAGTGGAGACCCAGTCTTCTTCGCCAAGAATATTAATTAAAGAAAGTCTTTGATGTGGGATTGACCACAAGGAAAGCACCCTTTTAAGGCACCTTTAGAGGTGGCTTGTTAGTTTAGTTGCAAAGCAAAATGTGTAATCCCTTGTGCAAATCTGTCATTATGTGTTGCTTAACCGTGAGTTGTGAGTCTGGCAGCATGGAGTGAATTTCCCAACAACATGACATATGAGCTGGAGATTGTCAGAGGTGGTTGCAGACGGAAAAAAAAAAAAGAAAACTTGGAAGGGACAAAAAATGTGTCGCCATACACCATTTCTGGTGCCAAGACATCCAGGGCGTCTTTAGGAGTGGTCCTTAGTCCCAGGAGGACCTAAGGAAGCTCACTAAACCAATAGAGTCATTCCATCAGGAGAGCAAAACTGCTTTGAGGGTACGATGAAATCGTTCAAGCATTTTTCCAGGCTGCAGGATTGTAGGCAGTGGTCTGATGTAGGGTGGGGCCTAAGAGATTCTCCAATGGTGTCCATAACTAAGAGGTGAAAATGGTACCCCTGGCAGAAGGAAATGCTCAGGGATATCATATGTCACTATCCACTGTAAGAGTAAGGTGGATGTACATAAGGTGGACATTGCACTTTGAATGGTTATGCCTTGATGCCATTGACCAGAGTGGTCAATGAAGGTAAACAGGTATGGATGTCTTTGTGATGTGCATAGGGGACCTACATTGTCGATGTGAATCTGGGCAAAAACCTCTGAGGTTGAGGAAAGGTGCCTACCCCTGAATACGTGTATCAATGTATTTTAAAAGTATGGGATGGAGTACCTGAGCGGACCAAATCATTAGCATCGTTAGTAATACCTTGCCAAATGAACTTCGTCTCCAGTAGCTGAACAGTAGATTGTGATGATGAATGGAAAGGCCATGAATGAAATCAATCACCTATCACTTTCTGCTACCCATGGTCGTGATCTACCAATACTGACATCATATAGGAGGGTGGTGTTGAAATTATCGAATGTGATATCTTTTTAGCGGAGGGAGGTGCAGGATATCCTAAATTCTTAGTACTCAAGATCTTTTCGCTGGCTCTGCCAGGGTGCTGTAATCACATCTCATGTGAAAGCGGCAATTTTGTTTCTTGACATGATATCGGTAACACGATTGATTTTTCCAGGGACATGTTGAAGGATAGAGTTGTATTCAGACATAGTGGAGAGATAACAGAGTTGAAAGGCAGACCAGTCATCAGACTGTCAAGTGAAGGTTTGCACCAGAGGCATGTGGTCCATGTGAATGATAAAGAGTGTAAATTTTATGAGCAGCAAAAGTGATGGACAACTAAATGCACAGTCAGCAATACACGGTTGAAGGTAGAATAGCCGTAATCTGACTTGGATAGTTTTCTACGGAAGAAGACCAAAGGTCGGGGTGAGCCATTGACCCCCTGCTTGAGTACGGCACCAGTTGTGATGTCACTGGCATCTAGTGGGAGAAGGAGATGGGCGTACGACACCGGCAAAGGGAAAGCAGTAGTGGTTGATATGGTATTCTGTGTGTTGCAGAATGCCACTGCTTGACAGGGGCCCAACTTCGGGTCTTTCGGACTTGCCTTGAGAGAGGAGAAGAGCCTGCAGCTGTGACGGTGATGCCCAATCATTTTTGTAGTTCTTTGACGGTCAAGAGAGTAGGGAAGTTCCGAACAGCTACAATCTTCTCAGGTATTTGGTGGACTCCTTCCAGAGTGATTTAGTGCCACAAGAACAATACCTAGTTAGTGCCAAAGGTACACTTGCCGTACCTGATTAAAACAGCGTTTTATTGTATGGGGTTCAGAATACTATGTAGGTGATTAAGGTGTTCCTCTTTATAGGGTTTATGTGTGCCTCATAATACCCTTTCAACAGGTCAAATGTGGAGAAAACTTTCGTTTTGTGCAAGTAGGAGGTAATATCGGCGATGTCTAGGAGGGAGTAAGGAACCGGTTTTGTCTCCGTGTTCAGATGTCCATAATTCCCACTAGGATGCAGCGACCATTGTTTTTTTTTTTTTTCAAGACGATGCGTAGAGGTGACTATCATGAGCAGATGTTTGTTTACAGTCTGTCAAACAATCCGGTGTCAGATGCCTGAATCCGCTGAAGACTGGGGGCGGCATCATCTTGATATGGTGATAAAAACCCTATTTGGCAGGAGCAGTGGATCTTTGGCAAAGTTCTAGATGATGGATATTTTGGTAAAACCTGAGGAGTTGAATGACGGCATACATTGGTACTCTAATATGGTGAGTGAGACCAAAGGGGATGGTTGAAGAGGTGTCAATAAATAGGAGCCTGCGTTGTCTAACCATCAGTGAGCAACATCA
>NC_090738.1:75443965-75451465 GCF_036898095.1 Palaemon carinicauda
CAGATTCTTGTTAAAAGGAAACTCCACTTCCTGTATATACTCCATGTCTCAGTATGGACGGACAAATAAAACCATGTCAAATCAAATTTAATTTATTGAATTTGGATACGACTGTTCGTATAGCACTCGGACGTTGCTGAAACACGGTGCCTTTACTCAAGGCATTTAGACTCTTTATACATACACCATTACATTTAAACAATCATGATAACTATAATTTGCTGATCAAAACAAAAAGCTTAATAACATCAATTTAATTTCTTGTTTGTTTTATAAACGCTTGTTCGTTCAGTCCAACGTCCAAAGCTGAATGACTTGTTCACCACCTAAGACCAACCGAGCAAACTTACTGACACGCCACCTACTGGACATTTCATCCATCAAGGAAATTAATTTTCCTCTTATTCATAAATTCAAACGTGGAAAATTACATTTCCTGTATATACTCCATGTCTCAGTATGGACGGAAAAATAAAACCAAGTCAAATCAAATTTAATTTATTGTATTTGGATACGACTGTTCGTATAGCACTCAGACGTTGCTGAATATAAAGAACGGGGGCCTTCGTTTGTAATGAATAAATCTTAAACATGTTTGGATCAGCAATATAATGAACAAATACAATACTTTTACAAGCCAAGACTTAGAGATACTTTTAACATTTCATCGATACTATCTTTCACATAACCGTCTTTTGCGGTTTCGCTAGCCCAATGACCATGTCGTTTAAACATACGATCTTTGACACCGTTGTTAGCTGCTGCGGTGGCTCCCCCAGATCTTAAAGAATGGACACAATACTTTTTCACATCTGACACATGAGGCTTCAATGCTTTTATGAATATGTCACGAAGATTTGTGTAGGACATCGTTTTGTTAACATTTCTCACCTTATGTCCAGTTTTTGTAGCACTTAAATTACAAAACAAGTAATCATCACCATTCAAGTTTGCCCATTTTATTAATTTCACAGTGTTAACTACAGGACAAATATCTGTACCTGTTTTTGCAATCATTATCCAAGAACCATCTCTATATTTGTCAGTCTTGCTGTCTTCCATAAAAATGGCCATATAAGTAGTATGAAATACAATGTTAGATATCTTAATACTTAACATTTCACGACTTCTCAAAAATCCAGAAAAGCCTATCAAAAATGCACAAATTGTTCTCTGATTTTTTATATTATTGTATTCGTATAGTCTGTTGTACAAAGATGTAATGATATCAACAGTGATCGGTTCTTTTTTAGCGACTGGTTTCCCAAAAACTCTTTTGGCCGCTTCTAAAATATTTTCAACTAACTTTGAATTTGTTGGAGAATATAGACCGTTAATGTCATGGTACCATTTTATTGCATAAAAAGCAGCAATAACTGGACTAGGTGAATTTACAGACTGAATTAAAGAAGCCAAATATATCGCTACTATGAAAGATTTGGCGGGCAAAGCGTCTCCACTTCCCAAGCCGTTGCATGATACCCACTTCTGAAAGCGCACAAACGCTCAATGATATTTTGAACTGGTAGATTCTGCCCCTGATTTCTTCAACAAATTCGGAAGTAGGTGCACTTTTCCCGCCATCACTTCTGGGAGCTGATCAATTTTGGTCTTATGGATCTGAAAAAACACACGTAAAGTCGATTGTTAATAAATCTGAAATTGGACATAACTTAAATAAAATACATTTAAACTTTCAAAGACCAATTCAAATATACCTGCACTTCCGCAATACTGCTTGTGCTTTCAAACACGGCAATACGACCATTGTTATAACTGCGCCTCCGCAATACTGCTTGCTCTTTCAAACACGGCAATACTGCCTTTATATAACTGCGCCTCCGCAATACTGCTTGCGCTCTCAACCTCAAGTATGGCAATACTGCTTTGTTATAACTGCGCCTCCGCAATACTGCTTGCGCATTCAAGCACGGTAATACTGCTTCTATTATAACTGCGCCTCCGCAATGCTGCTTGCGCTTCCAAGCACGGCAATACTGCTTTTATTTATATAATCCTTTTTTTTTTTCTTTTTTTTTTTTTAATAAATAAAACTGCGCTCCCGCAATACAGCTTGCGCTTTCAAACACGGCAATACTGCCTTTATTTATATAATCCTTTTTTTTTTTTTTTTATTTGGGAAATAAAACTGCGCTCCCGCAATACTGCTTGCGCTTCCAAACACGGCAATACTGCCTTAATTTATATTATAACTACTGAAATATTACTGCACCTAGGCAATACTGTGTGTGCTTCAAATGCCACTGACTATTTTGTTTCTCCGTCTTTAAAGTTATGTTTTGAATGCAGTATCGAGTTTGTCAATTTTCATAAAACCAAAAATTAGACAGTTTAACTTTTACACAAGCAGAGAGAATTATGTGCACGAGGGACGTAGCCTCACATTCGCCGCAAATATAATAATGACTAACTTATTGAAGAAAAATCAACTTTCAGTGCCAACATACGGAAATTCAAATCAATATTTCCAAACATACCTTTTCCACTCCTACTAGGCACATAATTCTCTCTGTTAATTGGTAAATCGAACCAATCAACTACCTCTGGTATAAATGACCCTGTTGGACAAAGAAATGGCCAAAACAAAGCTGATTTCCAGCAAGGCACAACAAGAACACCAGGAGCTTTGTCAAAGGCCATTTTCTTGATAACCTGTGTAATGACAGTGATTGCGGGAACAAATAATCCGAACTTTCCTCCCCAATGTTCTGAAAAAGCTTCTATACCGTTACACGTGGGACTCCAATATCTTGAATAATACGAATTCAGTTTCGCATTATATTCGGAAGCGAACCAATCAATATGTGTATTTCCAAATCTAGCCTGAATCATATCAAATATTTCAAATGAGATACCCCAGTCATCAATGTCTATAATCTTTGACAGATAATCTGCTTTTTCATTCATTGTTCTAGGAATCCATTCCATTTCCAACAAAATAGACTTTGCAATACAAAATCGAAAATTATCAATAGCTATACTTTGCAATTCCACCTTCATAGAACCTTTCGATACGATCGCTTCAACCCCTTGATTGTCAGTAAACCATTTCACCCTCGGACCAGTCAGAATATGACCTAACGACTGTAAAACACGATAAACAGTTACCAATTCTCGCCATGTCGAAGACTTAAAACTTTCTTCAATGGACCATGTACCATATGAAATACCGGTTTTCGCACTGACTGCATAGCCAGCAAACCCTGTACTACTAGCGTCAGAATACAAAATTTTTGAGCATTGAAAAGACACATTGGTATGTTTTATATTCAGTTCCGACAGAGATATTTGCCAAAATTCTAGTTGTCTCTTACTTTCATCAGAAATTTTTATATACTGATACCAGTGAAGGCAGCGAGTACGTCAATACTTAAATTCCGGGTCATTATTTGAGAAACTTTTCCTATGACAACACTCATTGAGATAATTTGACCAATACAGCTCGCTACTTTCTTAACATGAACGTACCTGTGTAATTTAATACTATTCAATATTTCTGAAATCGTATTGATGCACTTAAGTAATCTTCGATCAGGGATAAATATCGAACTGTCTCCGGAATCAAGCATCACACCTAAAAACTCCAGAACCTGAGTGGGTGACCAGATACATTTCGTTGCATTCGGGATAAATCCCGATGACAACTAATAATTTTTTATATGCTGGCTAAGTTTAATTGCGCCATCAAGAGATTGCGAACAACCGTATCCGTCATCTAAGAACATGGTGACAAACTTTCCCTCACCGCGCCATTTCTTCAGCAGCGGTCTTGTCAACTTTGTAAACATATAACAGGCGCTTGAAATTCCGAAAGGGAGAACATTATACTTGTAAAAATTAGGCTTTCCTTCCCTATTTATCCAAGAAAACCCAAGGTATTCTGTGTGAGGCTCATAGATGTCAACAAAATGATAAGCGCTGGTCAAATCAAACTTAATTTGATAACCCTTACTTTTAAATAATGATAATGCAATTCTAATATCTTCATATTTTACAGGTTGTTTCCACAAATGCTTATTCACTTCTCTTAAATCAAGAATAAGTCTTTTACGTTTAGAATTTTGAATGGAAACAGTCAACGGATTTACAACATAAGGGGGGCTTTCGCAAACTGATATTAGTGCTCTATCTACTAGATCTTGGATAGCTTCTGAAACAAAATCAAATTCTAACAAAGCAGATTTATTGTTTTTACAAAATGTTCTCGAAGGTATCGAATACAAAGGTAACTTATAGCCTTTTTCTATTATGTCGAGTACAAAATCACTCGAGCCAATTGACCTCCAAAATTGAATATGTTTCTTTAACCTACCCCTAACTATTATACTTTTCTGTCCCTGCTCATATTCATAAAAATCATGGGTAAATCTATTATAGTCAAAATACTCATCTTCTAACAAGTCTGGTGACACCTCCTGTTTACTTCCTTGCTGGCCCACCAGTTGCCTGCTCTCCGCCGGCACTGGCTGCTCCGAAAAGGGTTGCACCTCTGGAATAGGGACAATTCCGCCAGGAGTGTGAGAACTCCCCGCAAGCAAAACAGGGTCCTGGAGCGACGAAGCCGGAACTTCTGGTGGTGAAACTATTGGTGCTGGTTAGACCACGAAAAAATCTGCCTCTTCCAACCGGATCGGATCCATATGGTTTGTGACCGGAAACGCCTGAACCCCAATAAATGTTTCTGGCAGCAGAGTCAAACGACCGCCGAGAACCGCCTCGAGGATAACTTCGAGTCTTCTGCTTTTTGAGCGCCCTGCTCTCAGCCGTGTTTATTCTAGATTCATCCTCGCTGTCGGACGCATCCGGATTTGTTTCGTACTGCCTGACAGTTTCCCATCCGCCTGCTGATGTATCGGCAATTCTAACAAGTTTATTCCTTTTATGTACTTTGTCTCTAACTTCCTCAAGCTGTTCTCTCACATAGTCCAATTTTCCGTTTTCTACGCCCCAAAGGCACTGGTTAATTGCATCTTCAAGTTCACTGTTAAACTCATATTGGTGTTTGTTTCCAAGAAATCTCCATGACAAGTCCTTTTCGGTTTTTAATTTCTTCACTTCAGTGGCAACGGTTAATGAATTGCCTTGCACATCTCTTTTTAAGTTCAAAAGTTCTGCCAAACTGGTATTCAATTGAACTTGAATACCAGAGTCACTATCACCATTGCTTGCCATTTTAAGCCGTGTAAAAGATTTGCCACGCCTTTGTATATATAATAACCGATGTTATAAACGCTTGTTCGTTCAGTCCAACGTCCGAAGCTGAATGACTTGTTCACCACCTAGACCAACCGAGCAAACTTACTGACACGCCACCTACTGGACATTCAATCCATCAAGGAAATTAATTTTCCTCTTATTCATAAATTCAAACGTGGAAAATTACATTTGTGCTATTTAAACAGTTAGCGAGGATTTGATCCAAATTTTACGCCAAATACTTTTTTGAGAAAAGGAATGTATTTCCATGTAATCCATGTTATAAAATTGTTAGAATTCCAATTAACAAACTAAATCTTAAAAATGTAGAGCCTAGTGTTTTATTACATTGAAGAATGGTAGATGGGGAAAAGCAATTTCATCTCAGCTTTATTGAAATTCCTGCTTAAGACGGAACATTCAGAAAACCTATAAGACCTTTTTTATACTTTAGATTTTACTTAAAACCACTCTTGTTCAGTCTCGGACGTAGAGTGAAAAATTAATGGAAGTCATGTGTTGAAAGATGTCCTAGGTATAAGGATATATTATCTAAATCATATTGAAATTAATCCTTAACTAAAAATCTAGTATACGGTGAGAGTGGAAATATATTCCAGTAGAGATTATCCTTATTTACTATTCTGTGTATGTATGTATGTATGCTATATATGGTATAGATTTTGAGTCAATAGGCGGAAGAGGATATTATGATATATATATATATATATATATATATATATATATATATATATATATATACATATATATATATATATATATATATACTTATATATATATATATATATATATATATATATATATATATATATATATATATATATATATATATATATATTGTTTATATATATATACATATATATATATATATATATATATATATATATATATATATATATATATATATATTCATATATGTGTGTGTATGTGTGTGTGTGTATTATATACATATATAAATATATATGTATATATATATATTTATATTTATATATATACATATATATATATATATATATATATATATATATATATATATATATATATATATATATATATATATATATTCATATATATATACAGTATATATATATATATATATATATATATATATATATATATATATGTATATATATATATATATATATATATATATATATATATATATATATATATATATATATATATGTATATATATATATGTACATATCTATATACATATATATATATATATATATATATATATATATATATATATATATATATATATATATATATATATTTATATATATATATATATATATATATATATATATATATATATATATATATATATATATATATATATATATATATAAATATATATATATACATATATATATATTATTCATATATATATATATATATATATATATATATATATATATATATATTCATATATATATGTATATATATATATATATATATATATATATATATATATATATATATATATATATATATATATATATATACATATATTTATATATTGTTTCATCCATGGTCTCTTTTATTTGAACAAATATTTATTTCATTCACTTATCCGTCATCTTTTATAACTCCTGCATATTAAATTCACTTTTTAGAATCACGATATATGAAATATATTAAGTTTAATCTCATCCTCATTTTTCAACAATAGTCAATAAAGGAATGGGATGATTGAACAGAAAAAAAAATTACCTAACAATAAGAAAAAAAAAAATCTGAATCTGTAATGAAAGTTTAACCGGCCAGAATAATATATTCATGGATAACATATATTGTTTGAAAAGTTTCTAACATCTTTTATACCTTACCGAAGTAATTAGAAAATATTTCCAAATAGATAAGGCCTACACACCCTGCAACGATTATTTAAATGTTTTGTGTGTGAAGTATTTATTGAAATATGCTAATTAATCAGAGATATTATTCATCCCTGATATTCTCTTAATTTAACGCTATATTCTTCTTCTTCTTCTTCTTCTTCTTCTTCTTCTTCTTCTTCTTCTTCTCCTTCTTATTCTTCTTCTTCTTCTTCTTCTTCTTCTTCTTCTGTCGACAAAACAGATAAACATAATCTTATGTAACAACTATTGCTTTTAGAATACTGAAAACATATTATTACATTTTTTCTTAGATATTTTAGTCTATAACACAGGTATCCTGGATAAAAAGCTATTCATAGAATGCTTTTGTATTTCTTCAAATGTTCAAGTGAACGGAACATAGAAAACTGTTTAA
>NC_090738.1:75458207-75460707 GCF_036898095.1 Palaemon carinicauda
AAATAAATTGTATTTTAATATCGAAACAAATAACTCATTAGCTGCCAAAACATATTGTGACCCGGATGAAATCATGGATATAGCTATGAAAAATATCGTTTCATTTCGTGCTCATT
Source organism: Palaemon carinicauda (assembly GCF_036898095.1). Classification (NCBI taxonomy): domain Eukaryota; kingdom Metazoa; phylum Arthropoda; class Malacostraca; order Decapoda; family Palaemonidae; genus Palaemon; species Palaemon carinicauda. The sequence continues at coordinate 75,458,324 of NC_090738.1, forward strand.
ATTGAGTCTTTTTAGCGGGAAGGGGGGAATAAATAGAGCAGTTGATGCACCAGGGATGGATGAACACTTACAGATCAACAGAGGATAAATCAGTTGATAAAGTTAAACACTCGACGGGGAAAAAAAGAGAGAGGCAATGTTTGATTATGATATTCAAAGGATGCCTGTTTAAATGGCAAACACTGATATTTCTAAGAATTTTCAGAGAGAGAGAGAGAGAGAGAGAGAGAGAGAGAGAGAGAGAGAGAGAGAGAGAGAGAGAGAGAGAGAGAGAGATTTTAAAATAAACAAATGAATGAGACAGACAAGGAGAATGAATGATCCCAGCATTGAAGTTTGATCATTCCTGAAATGAATTACTAATACTTGGATAATACTCAACTTAAAAAAAATATCATCAAAGTTCAATTGTTCGAGCAAATGATAGTATATTGAAACTTTGATATTATGGAATATATTTGTCAAATATGAATAATACTTTTTTAGAAAATACTAAACAATGAAGTGTTTTGGATAAGTTTATAACTTCAATGAAGGGATATTTATTGATTCATTCAATGGTTTAAAGAGAAAGTATTTGTTAAGATGGACTACAGATAATTGTTTTATCAAGAGACGATTGGACCATTAAACTTAATTGACCAATTACTTAAGAGGTAAAACACCTGGCCACTTCAAAAGAAATTTCATGTACCACTTAACGTTAATAGTCTTCTTAATTTTTGCATTTAAAACACAAGCTCTCTCTCTCTCTCTCTCTCTCTCTCTCTCTCTCTCTCTCTCTCTCTCTCTCTCTCTCTCTCTATCTCTCTCTCTCTCTCTCTCTCTCTCTCTCTCTCTCTCTCTCTCTTTTTAGTACACATTTTAAGAAAGGCAGAACATTCCCTTTATCTAGGGCACCACCTTTCTCTCTCTCTCTCTCTAGTTATAGTTTTTGATATTTTATACACTTGATAAAAAAGGCAGAGAATTCCTTTTATCAAGGGTACTTCTCTCTCTCTCTCTCCTCTCTCTCCTCTCTCTCTCTCTCTCTCCTCTCTCTCTCTCTCTCTCTCTCTCTCTCTCGTCTTTTACCTTTTGAGATTTAATACACCTGGCCAGTAAAGCAATGAAATAATGGCCTCCTTGTAACACCCAACCCTCCCTCTTCCAATAACAGGATTAGGTCAGAGTAAATAATCGTAAGAAATTAAAAACAATCGCAAGTAAAAAGAAAACATTACAAAATAACGCGTAATTCGGTAAAGTGAAGGTCCTTCCTATGTATCCACAGTGGAATAAATAGAAAACAAAAAACAAAAATATTCCAATAAAGGCAGTATGTTAATAAAGATTATAAGTCCAATATCTTTTTAAATACTTGTAAGCAATGCAAGTTTTTTATTAATAAGTATCTCATTCATTGATTAAATTACCCTTTAATGAACTGGTTTTGAAGGAGGAATTAAGAATTAAATCTTGATAGACGATGGATATCTAATCTAATTTTTGTCAGCTTCTCCCTCTAGAAGTTCGCTTTCATTGGACGCTCCTTTGTCTCTACTTGGTTAAGAATATGCGTGGAAAACATGTGTGGCGATGACAAGTAAAGCCTAAGTATCTCAGAGTAGTATAGATCAAACGTACGAAGAAGGTTAGTCATATATGAGATGTACGTAGGATTGTGCTTGGGCAGGATTGTTGTGCAAGTGCTAGTGTGCATTGAAGTAAGTGTAGCGGTAAGGAATAATGGAGACTGAGACAAATGTGATAGGAGAAGAGTATAGGAACCATAGCACATTTCATTAAAGGAAGGTACAAGTCTGGAAGTCAAGATTTGATCCAGTGTTCCACACTTTGCATGCATATATCCACTTGTTTCCCATCGGATCAGTTTATTTCAATTAATGTATTCAAGAAGTAGGTTCTAGTTGTGGTTTACAGGGCCAGCAAGATCTTTACCTAAGTCTAGATGATGGGGAATAAAATCTCCAAAGGAAACCATACAACGGAGGTTGGGGGCTGAATGCATGGCTGTATTTATCCTACCTGTTGATGCATATACGTTGCACAGTCATATGATGCCTCCCCCAACAGTAATCTTAACTAGTTAAAATGTTGTGTCTTCATCGTCGGAGTTTGGAGAATTGTATGCTGGATTTAACCGCGTATATAAGTGATGAGGTCATGTCTTACTAAATCGACGTAGGCCACATAGCAAGTGAGTGAAGAAGCTTCTACCCTGGGCTTAGCAATACAAACAAAAGCTTCCTGGATTGAATTAACGTCTGGGGGTGACTATGGACAATTCCGTTGAGTGCACAAGAGCTGATATCAAGTTTCACTGGATTATCGAACAATTCCCTTGAAAGGACAGTGACTAGACAAAGAGGCATTTTTTGCAT
>NC_090738.1:75468207-75480707 GCF_036898095.1 Palaemon carinicauda
CGATGGTCTCCAATGCACGTTGTTGTTGAAGTTGAGGAAAGTCAATCTTAGAAACTAGAATGTAAGAGATTGCGTGTACAGGAGTCTGCCAGTGTGCAAGTCCAGGATCCATGTTCTCTGCCACGATGATGATGTCAAGCCCCCAAATGCATGAACAGACAGTACTAACTAGTGTACATACCCCCCTGACGTAGTTGTGGACGAGGTGCATCTAGATCCAGAGAAGTTCTGATGATGTGTGAATAGTGAAGAGAAAGGTGAGGGTAATACAGGCATTTGATACTGAGGTAGATGACATTGAAGTATATTCTCTCAACAAGTGGAGGGAGACGGAGTTCGTGTTGCATGTTTACAATTCTATTGGAGTCTGGACAACCTAGAATGAGTTTCATTGCTTGGTTTTGGAATTTTTCAAGAGGCTGTAGAGTTGATCTGGAGAGTTGACATAGTACAGGGAAAAGGTAATCTATCACGTAGCAGATGAGAGCAATATATATGGTTCTGGCGACCAGGATAGATAATCCTGATGAATAATTAGTAATCTACTTTAGAGGAGTCAGGCGTTGCTATAACCGGGCCAGCAAATCTTGAACAATGGGATTTACTCTCTGCATTGCTGTAATGCATGGTGTAATTTGCACTGGCGCTCCTAAATAAATACATTGTGTGCCCAATGATACAACATTGTTCCCCACAATAAATTTTGGTAGATTCCTTGCTGGCCTTGGGGAGAAGATTCTACTTTTTCCTGGCGAGATGATAAGACCAAAGGAGGATGTTGATTTGTAGAGGGATGAAAAGAAGCGTTGCAAGTGATCCGCAGAGGTTGAGTGAATGTCGTCTGCGTAGCAAGTGATGTTTGTGTTATCAGTATCAGGAAGTGAGGAAAGAAGGCGGTGAAGGAAAATATTGAATAAAAATAGATTAAGTACTCCCCCTTGTGGAGTACCAAGTTCAAATTCCTTTGCAGTGCTCAATGCTCCATTAAACAGCACACGAGAGACTCTATTTCAAAGATATCCATGTATCCACCTCAAAAGTTTTCGCTTGATTCGAAAATAAATAAGCTGGTCTAAAATAATGTTCCTATTTGCAGAGTTAAATGCACTTTTTAAATCAATGAAAGCTACAACACTGGTTGAGGAGAGACGAGTGTAGAGCTCCATAAAAAAATTATGTGTTCCTTGTTTGGGAAGGAAGCCGTATATTCTAAACGAAAGCTTATCTTGCAGCCGGATCATAAGGCGTGAGAGGAAAATACTTTGAAATATTTTGTAGAAAAAGGAGGTGAGGGAGATAGGTCAGAATTTGTCAGTGCCTGGCTTGGGAATGGGTACAATTGTACTTGGAGTCCATGATAGGGGCACATATCCCAGACAGAGACAGAGGTTGTAAAGCCTTAGGAGAAGGTTGCCAGGTACTTTTATGAGTGTGCACCAGACTGCGTAGGCGATACCATCATCACCAGGAGCTGACTTTTACTCCTTGCTAAGGCACGTCGTAGCTCTTTCCTTAGTTATAGGCATATTCTCCTCTTCATCGCTGTTCAGTAAGGCGGAACAGAGACGTAAAGCATGATGGTTTTCTTATGAGGAGAGAAATTCTTGTATATGAGCTGGAATGTTGATGGTTCATGACTGTGCTGACCACTCATTAATAAGGCCCTGTGCAAACTGAGCTAGGCTGCGGTGGAGGAAACTTAGGGGTTTCTTCTTCACAATCCTGTTGATGAGGTGTCACATGCAACCGATGTTTGTTTGATGGTTACGCTATCTCTTGATTTGAGCCAGGAATCTGTTTGTACACATTGCTGTAAAGCAGCTAGATCATCTTTTGATAGTTGATACTGGTGCAGAGTCTCAGGACTTGGTTGTCTCATAAAGGCAAGGCCATCAACCAACGCCTTCTTCTCTGCCTGGGAAATTTGATTATCCAGTGTCATGGCACCAACACGATGCCTGATATATGGCTTTCTGAAGTATCGTGTGTGGAGAGCCTGTATGACAAGTAACAAGTAAAGAGTAAAGTTTCTCAGGGCAGTGGAGGATAGTCTCATATGAAATATACGTAGGCTGGTACTCTAGGCAAAATTGTGATGCAAGTGCGATATTGTTATGGAGTAAGTGCAGCAGGACGGGAATCATGGATACTGAGACCAATGTGATCAGAAAAGAGCATAAGAACCGTTACACAATTGACTCGGGAAGGTACGAGTCCACAGGTCAAGATGTGATCCAACATTTCAACTTGTGCATGCATAGATCCACTAGTGTCTCACCGGGTCAGTTGATTTCGACGAACGTATCCTAGGAAGTAGGTTCCCGTTGCCGTTCACAGTGCCAGCAAGATCTGACATATATGGATGATGGGCATTAAAATCCCATGTAAACCATATCTCGGAGGGTTGGGGCTAGAAGCATGGCTGTATTTATCCTACCTGGTGCTGCATATACATTGCACAGTCATAAGGTGCCTCTGCCAACAGTAATCCCAAATAATTGAAATGTAATATGTTCATCCTCAAAATTGGGAAGATGTCTATGCTGGATGGAAGTGCGTACATAGGTGATGAGGCCAGGTCTTACTAAATAGACGTAGGATACATAGCCTGTGAGCAAGGGAGCTTCTTCTCTTGGCTGAGCATTACCAACAAAAGCTTCCTGTATTAGAATAACATCTGGCTGGTGATTATGTACAATTACCTTAAGTGCAGAAAGATTTGACCAGTTTGTAATACCATACGCATTCCACAAGATGATATTAAGCTTCACTTGGTTATCGAACATGTCCCTTGGAAGAACGGCGACTAGATGAAGAGGCAGTGGTGACACGGGTACGAATTGTTGGTGTATTACGTGGCAAAGGTCCTGTATGGGGATCAGTGACACTCTCAAGACGTGTTGCAATTGAATCAAGTTTCTCAGTGAATATAGTAACTGATGTGATAACATCTTGCTGAGGTTCAGCGAGAGATTGTAGTTGTGGTATCATTTATAGAAAATTTAGAAGTTAGATGGTCAAAGGAGGCTACGAGACTGTCGATGAAAGTGTTCATGCTCTCTAAATGGGATTCAATTGCTTCAAAACGTGATGTAAGGGAGTCACACCAAGACTTAAGGACATCTACAGCATTACAAAGTGTAGACAACTGCGAGGAGGCAGTAACAGTGGGTTTGATTGATGGTATTAGAAGCTGTTTTGCAATATGTTGGTTTGATGCAGAGCCTTGTCGTCTGGTACAGCCATGCCACACATTGACTCCAGGCTCATTACATCTCGGGCATTTCCAATGTTAGGTGTCCGGTGAAGGTAGTGGTAATGAGCTTGAGGTTGATGCCAAGGCAGTGTCAACCACTTTGGGTGGTACAGGCGGTTGATGAGGGCAGGTTCGACTGTCATGCTCAGCAGCACAAAATGCACACTTTTCCAGGGAACCACAGTATTGTGAGATGTGACCGATACCCCAGCATTTAAAGCACCATGGTTTTTCGTATGGCATTCTGCGTAGTTCACATTAGGGTAGGCAAGGGAGGAAGGAAAAGTTAACAAAAGAAGCGGGTGGATCTGGGTAGCTCCAAGTAATAACAATGCAATTGATGGACTTCCCATCGTGTAGGAAACGACGTAGAGTCTGCACTCCCGTCAGTTCCTTATCTAATGATGGGTCTACATTCACAGGATATTGAGTGATGAGATATGTAGGGAACTTATGGGGTGTGTTTACAGCATCCTGAACATCTAATACAAGTGACAGATCCTCACTTCCTATGACCCTATTTATGATATCCAGGCGATGCCTCGAAATATATACAAATCTAGAAGTGACCACGGACATTATAACTTCGGCCACTTCCCAATCGAGGCTGAACTCCTTGGTAAATTTCGATAGCCAGCGAAGCTTCACATTAACCCCCGGTTTCTCTCTAAATAGGAGCTTAATGTATTCAGCATGTGGAGCATAGGCCACGAGAACAGTTTTTGTAGCCATGGTAGGTGTACTCTGAATAGTAGGTCGAGGCAGGAAACAATTTAGAACTTCATTTTGAGAGGAAGGAGCATCACACTTTGTAGTTTTAGCAGCAGTGGATGATGGCTCATTAGTGTTATCTGAATCATGCTTAATACATAATTTGTTGGAGGTAGGGGTATAGTCCATGAAGCTAGGAGCTGCACCAGCAGGGATCTACTTATGAGATTTAGTAGAGAAAAGTCGTGGCCAGTGTTCCTGTGTAAGCAGATACTCTTCAGCATTATCATCACTTAAAGCCAGATCCTCCTCAACATCATGTCTTGAGAATTCTATAATCATTATTTACTGGTGTTTTTACAATACCCACATCTGATTTGGTTTCTCGGGTACAGTGACGTTGTCATGACGAGGATAACCACGTCACAAACACTGCACTGCACATGCGTGGTTTACATAAAATTTGAACGTAGTGGTATGGCAGAGTGAACTAGATTTCTAATCCTAAATAAAGTCTAAGTTCAAAAACTCGTAAACACACTAATGTCACAGCACTGATCACTAAGCCCTACCGCAGCTTTCACTCAATTCTGGGTGATGCAGATCTTTGCATCTCCTAAATAAACGAGAAAGTTTTCAGAGAGAGAGAGAGAGAGAGAGAGAGAGAGAGAGAGAGAGAGATTATCATTATCAATTAATGTTGAAAAAAACTTTGTGGTAATTGGGGTATCTTAAAACAACTGATCACCTACTATTAATCACGAAATGCGTATTATATATATATATATATATATATATATATATATATATATATATATATATATATATATATATGTGTGTGTGTGTGTATATATATATATATATATATATATATATATATATATATATATATATATATATATATATATATATATATATATATATATATATATACTTGGGCGTAGGAGCTTTTTTACGATTGTGGTGGGGGTAAAAATTTTAAAAGGCTCTGACAGTAGACGTTCTCATGAGTTAATTTCTTATCCAAGAAGAAATCCCTGAATTTGATAGGCATATATAGAGTGGTCTTGAAAGGAACTTATCCACCCTATAGAACTTGATTGGTCAAGTTTCAAATCAGGGCCTACGATCAAATCCCTATCCAGCCAATAGAATTTATCATAGATAAATTTCCAGTGGATGTTCAATTTCAAAGGTAAAATTCGATATTGCAAATAGAGACATTATTCTACACTTATTGATTTTGAAATCAAACGAAACCTTTCGTCTAGAACATATGGCTTCTTACCCCAACGAGAACACATTATTTTCTCATGGAGCTCTACACTCATCTCTCCTTAACAAATCTTGTAGCTTTTATTGATTTGAAAAGTGCATTTGATATTGCAAATAGAAACATTATTTAAGATCAACTTATTTATTTTGGAATCGAAACCTTTTAAGGTGGATACGTGGATATCTACAAAATAGAATCTTTCATGTGCTGTTTAAGGGAGCACTGAGCAAGGCAAAGGAACGGGAACTTGGTACTCCATAAGGGGAGTGCTTAGTCCATTCTTCTTTAATATTGTCCTTCATCGCCATCTTTCTTTACTTCCCGATAATGATAACACAACCATCACTTTCTATGAAGACGATATTTGTATTCACTCAACATCTTCGAATAACTTGCAACGCTTCCCCTCCTCCTTCTATCAAAACCCATCCTCCCGTAGTCTGTGGGGAACAATGTTGTACCTTCATACACACATTATATTTATTTGGGAATTACACCATCCATTCGAGCAAGAGAAATATTACATCCCATGGTTCAAGATCTGCTGGTCCGGTTATAGCGATGCCTGACTCCTCTCAAATGACTTACTAATCATTTTGGAGGAGTATCTATTCCAGTGGCCAGAACCATATACATCTCTCTCATCCGCTCAGTGCTATATTATCTTTCCCCTACACTATGTCAACTCTCAAGATTAACTCCACAGCCTCTCAAGCAATGAGACTCATTCTAGGTTGTCCAGCTTCCATTAGAACTGTAAACACGTAACAAAAACTCCTTCTCCCTCCACTCGTTTAGAGAATATACTTTAGTATCAAATGCCTGTATTACCTTCACCAGTCTCCTTAATATTCACATATCATCAGAACGTCTCTGTATCTAGACTCATCTCGTTTACAACTACGCAATAGGGAATGAACACTAGATTAGTACTGTCTGTTCAATCATTCCTGGGCTTGATTTCAACTTCGTGCCAGAGAACGTGGATCATGGTCTGGCACCCTGGCACATTCTTGTATCGGCAATCTCTTACACTCCAGTCTCTATGACTGACTTGACTCCACTTGAACAACAACGTGCATTGGAGACCATCAACAGACTGCGCTCTTCCATCAGTAGAGCCCATCACCTCTAGATGGACGCTTCGCTGCAGGAGAATGATAATGTTAGATGTGCAGTTTTCTAACCCACTTTATAACCCCAGCCAGAGGGCTAAAGGCTGTCACCTCGAAAAGTAATCAAGCTCCACGTATTGATAAATACATGGACTTCTAGATGCGGTTATTTTAATCACACGGACCAGAAACAACGTCTGGATCATCAGTGACTTAAACCAGCTCCCCAAGCCCTTTCATCACACAAGCTAGCATAACAGCCCCTGGTTACACAAATACTTAGGCAACTAGACACGCCAACATGAGCTCACTGGTAGCGCAGCTCCTAACAATTTCCCTCGCACGTGGATCTTCTGGTTAACAACACCGTTGACCATCTCACAAAGGCTGCCTGTAAACTGGATCCTCCAGAGGCTGATCCTCCCACTCCATCTCTCCTGTGCTGCAGAAAAATGACGTGCTAAGCTGCTCACTAACCTACTCATCACTGTAGTGATGCTGAGAGTCACCAGTGTATCAAAACACAATTAAGATCACTTCCTTCCTCACCAACACAAGTATCGCCTCATTAGACTCATGGTTCGTCGAAATAACACATTTGTTTGCATCTTCGTCTGGGTTGACGACAAGTTGGTAGGTGGCTAAACAAGATGGTGTTACTCATTACACCTCTTGTACGTTATATGACGCACCCAACACCAACACCCTTGAACACTATTGCCTGGAATGTCCACTTGTTAGTGACATATTACCACAAAGACTTACAGTAGTTGATATGTGTGTATCAGATGGTAACGTAATTTTTCAGTTTTTAGTCAAACTTTGTGATTTTGTTAACATTTAGTATTAAGGCATTTAGTATATAAGTATTTATCTTCAAGGAAATTTGTATTGTATATATTACGGAAGTTAAGTTGTAGTGTGGTGATTTTGCGCCTCCTCCCTGCTCGTTAAAGTTTTTGGATTACCCTTTTAAAACTCATTATCTTTTTTGTTTACGTTTTGGTTACGTGACTGGAGACCTCGGCGAGGGAGGTGATAAGAGACAGAGCTTGTGTTTGGAAAGTTAGTTCGGGCTTTCTACAGAGGCTATACACTTTTGACCTACAGCTGCCGCACTTAAAAAATTCTATCAACGCCTTTGGACGTAGTTTGAGTGCTGTCCTTCGCAGGTACGCTTCTGGCCACCTGCAGTGTTGCGTCCTGCTTGCATTGCAGTTGATTTGTGCCACCTGCAGCCTTATCTTGCTGCCACCTCAGTGGAAGATTTTTCCTGAGGTTTTAGGAGCATTCGCCTCTCAGGGCGTCTTTGAATTTACTGCAGCTGTGGGGGCCTTGATGCCCGTCAGGAGTCTAGTAGGGAGAAAGATCCTAAGTAAGCATTCCTTTTCGTATGGTCTTGCAGGACCTCTCGACTCCTCCTTCCTGGTGCTTCTGTGTTCCCCTGTTAGCTGAGTTTGGGAATCCTTGGAATCACGGCGTACTGTAAGGCAAGACAGTTGTTATTCTGGGATCACGGACTCTCCTTCTGAGTGTGAGGAGATATTTTTTTGTTATTCAATATCATTTTTATATGTAGATATATACTATAATGAACTGTTGAGACGGTTGTGATTTGTTGCCACTTTTGGTTTGTTTTGTTGTTATTGTTAATTCGTGTAATGTTAACAGCTTCGTGGCTTTTATATTTGTGTATATATTAAGTTTAGATTATAAACATAGGTTGGAGATTAAGTGTTTTCTCCCTGTTACTCTTCGCCTTCCTTCACAACCTTTTTAGTTATAGGTATTGTATATTTTATTCATTTTGATCTAGACAGTTATATTGTATATTTTGACGTATTTGCATTCATGTGTTTCTCGCTATTATCTCTTGTTTAGGGCTTAGTTTTTAGTAGTTAGAAATCCCAAGGGATTATTTAAGAACTTGAGTTTACCCTTGGCAGTCCCAAGGTTGACTTTGATTATTTTTTGTTTTGTTAATAAATATTGTTGAGTTTTCCTGAGTGTTTTCGTCCCCATTGACCATCTTTTGCTAGATACTTTGTAACAACACTGAGTGTAAATCCTTTAGTGCATACAAACCTGCACCACGGCCCAACAAGGGTCGTAATAGTGTGAAATATGATTGACATAATAATTTGCTCGATGAGATCCTCATGCGCCATCCTCCCTTTGGTGGATACTGAAGAATCAACTGTTTTGCAATATTAACTAAAGATAGGCACAAACTACCTACGAAATCAAACTAAACTTATTTTTTATTTCATAAGAATTCATTTGTAGTAGGTTGGCCAGGGCACCAGCCGCCCGTTGAGATACTACCACTAGAGAGGTATTGGATCCTTTGACTGGCCAGACAGTAATGCATTGGATCCCTCTTTCTAGTCACGGCTTATTTTTTCTTTGCCTACACTTACACAGAATAGTCTGGCCTATTCTTTACATATTCTCGTCTTTCCTCATACATCTGACAACAATGAGATACAACACTTCTTCACCCAAGGGGTTAATTACTGTACTGCAATTTGTTCAGTGTACTTTCCTCTTGGTAAGGGTAGAAGAGACTCTTTAGCTATGGTAAGCAGCTCTTCTAGGAGAAGGACACTCCAAAATTAAACCATTGTTCTCTAGTCTTGGGTAGTGCCATAGCCTCTGTACCATGGTCTTCCACTGCCTTGGGTTAGAGTTCTCTTGCTTGAGGGTACACTCGGGCACTCTATTCTATCTTATTTTTTTTTCTTCCTCTTGTTTTTTTTAAATGGTGTGTTGGGCAGGCTTAATAGAAGGGCCATGGATGCCTGGTGGTTTATCAAGAGGTTGTCTTTTCCTTTTTCTGATTTTTTCTTCTCAAAACCATCCTTACTGTCCTCCCTTCAGTTGAAGTGGCTATCCTGGAGGGTATTTAGCCTTGCATGGTGTATCGGCTCCTCCATGTTGACCAGTTTTTCCGACTTTTTACTATAGTCTATGGGTATCATCAATCACTTTTTTTATTATTCTGTACATATTGTTTTTGTTATAATTCTTGTTAATCTAGTTTTTAAGTATGATGTCTCTTTCTTATTTCTATTAATTCTTATGCTGTCTGGAGACATTGAGCAAAATCCGGGACCAGTACGTCCTAGATTTCGTCAATGTCGTCTTCTGTATTGCAATATTCGTGGTCTTCATGCAAATATCCAAGACCTTACAGTTGCGTCCAGACAGTATGATATTCTTTTGTGCTCAGAAACTTTGGTTTCTAATATGAGGCACTCATCTGAGCTCCTTATAACTGGTTTTAAGAAGCCAATAATGCTGAAACGTGATGCCATTCCTAGGGCCAGGGGAATGGCGGTGTATATTAGGACCGAGTACCCTGCTTCTCATAAGTCCTGCTATCAATGTGGATGTCATGAGATTCAGGTAATAAAAGTTTGTGGCAGGCATAACAACTTTTATTTGTGTTCGATCTACCGGAATCCAGACATGGATGATTCTATCTTCGATTGTCTTCTTACCATTATGGCTAAGATACAAGAAGATGATAGAATGGCTTCTTTTGTCTTTGTTGGTGATTTTAATGCTCACCATAGGGAGTGGTTAAGTTCTATCTCTCCTACCGATCGCCATGGCTTAAGAGCTTTAGACTTTGCCTCTGAATCAGGCTGTGAGCAAATCATAAATGAAGCTACTCACAGGTCTGGTAATTGCTTGGACCTCGTATACACTGACTCCCCTGGCGTTATAACTAGTAAGGTTGATTCTCCAGTCGGGACTTCTGATCATGCCTTGATTTCATTATTAGTGAAGACTGAGCAGCCTGTCCCTGATATATCATATTCCTGTAAAATTTATATGAAATCCCAAGCAGACTGGAATGGGATTTTGCATGATCTTTTGTGCTTGAATTGGTCACAATTATATAATAGTGTAGATCCTGTTGTCTCTTTGAATGAGAATCTAGTCAACATAATTGATAGGCGTATCCCTTCTCGTGTGCTAAGGTACCGAATGAAGGACAAACCGTGGTTCAATGATGATTGTAGACGTGTTTATTTGGAGAAGCAGGAGGCCTATCACCTTTGGAAGGGTAACAGATCAGATTTGACCTGGAACAACTATACTCAGCTTCGAGCTTTTGCTCAGAGAGTTTATGCCTCAACTGAAAAGGAGTACAATTTAATCATAAAAGAAACCCTCTCTGGTACAACTCAGGAACATAAATGGTGGTCTACCCTTAAATCTGCACTCTTTGGTGTAGATGCAGCAGTTCCTCCTTTACTTAAACCAGATGGCTCAGTCACTCACTGTCCAAAGGAAAAGGCAACCCTTTTGGCTGATGTTTTTGACAGTAAACAGAGTAATGAAAAACTTGAACTTCCTCATTCCTGTTTTCCTGAGGCTAAACTAACTAGTTTAGCTTTTCGATCTCGTGAGATTAAAGCTCTGTTGATGGACCTTGAAACTTATGGAGGTGTAGACCCAAATGGTATTTTTCCTTTGTTTTTTATAAAGACCGCAGATTTCTTAGCTCCAAAGTTATCTGTTATTTTGCGCAAGTTAGCAAGAAGAGGAGCTTTTAGCACTTGTTGGAGAATTGGTAATGTTTCTCCTCTATGTAAATGTGTTTGTGGTAGCTCAAGTCCCACTGATTACCGCCCAATTTCCATAACTCCCATATTATCTAAAGTTTTTGAACGTCTTCTGGCAAAACGTCTTAATAGGTTTGCTGAAGGTAATCATCTATTCCCTAGATTGCAATTTGGTTTTCGTAAAGGCCTTGGAGCATGTGATGCCCTTCTTACAATCTCCAATGCAGTACAGAAATCCCTTGATTGTGGTCGTGAAGTTCGTATGATTGGCCTTGATTTTAGTGCTGCCTTTGACCGTGTTAATCATGAGGCCCTTGTTTTCAAACTGAAACAGTTGGGAGTGGGTGGGTCGTTTCTTAGCATTATTATTGATTTTTTAAGTAGTAGATCTCAAAGAGTAGTTGTTGATGGGCACCATAGTGAGTATAGGAATGTGATATCCGGTGTTCCACAGGGTAGTGTTCTTGGCCCATTACTTTTCATACTATATACACATGACATGTGGTTTGGCCTAGAAAATAAGCTTGTTGCATATGCAGATGATGCTACTCTCTTTGCATCAATTCCATCCCCTGAATGTAGACCTGGGGTTGGTGAATCCCTTAATAGAGATCTAGCTAAAATTAGTTTATGGTGCAAGTTATGGGGTATGAAGTTGAATCCTAACAAAACTCAAAGTATGATTGTAAGTAGGTCAAGGACGGTGGCTCCTCAACATCCGGATCTCAGTATTGATAATGTTTCTTTAAATTTGTATGACTCTTTCAAAATTTTAGGTGTGATTCTCGACAGCAAATTTACTTTTGAGAAACATATAAGGTCTGTGTCTTCTTCAATTGCACAAAAAATTGGCTTATTGAGAAAGTCTTTTAAGATATTCGGTGATCAATCTATTCTGAAGAAGTGTTTTAATTCTTTTATTCTACCTTGTTTTGAGTATTGTTCTCCTGTCTGGTCTTCAGCTGCTGATTCTCATCTTAATTTGTTGGACAGAAACTTACGGTCTATTAAATTTCTTATTCCTGATCTAGATATTAATCTCTGGCACCGTCGTTCAATTAGTTCATTATGCATGTTGCATAAGATTTTTCATAACTCTGACCATCCTTTACATTTAGATCTCCCTGGACAATTCTATCCTGTTCGTAATACTAGGCTGGCAGTTAATTCTAATAGCCAGGCCTTTTCCATCATAAGACTCAATACCACGCAGTACTCTAGAAGTTTTATTCCAGCTGTTACCAAGTTGTGGAATGATCTTCCTAATCGGGTTGTTGAATCAGTAGAACTTCAAAAGTTCAAAGTTGGAGCAAATGCTTTTTTGTTGACCAGGCGGACATGAGTCTTTTTATAGTTTATATATGACATATTTGTTTTTGAAGTTGTTAATAGTTTATATATGACATATCTGTTATGACGTTGTTACTTTTTTTAGAATGATTTACTGTTAATTTGTTCTCTTCAGTTATTTATTTCCTTATTTCCTTTCCTCACTGGGCTATTTTTCCCTATTGGAGCCCCTGGGCTTATAGCATTTTGCTTTTCCAATTAGGGTTGTAGCTTGG
>NC_090738.1:75485707-75493207 GCF_036898095.1 Palaemon carinicauda
AAAAAATTACTTTTTCTACCTCGATTTATCTTTTATAGAAAATAATATATATTGCCGAATTCGTTTTAGATTTCTTTCGATTGGTGTTAATTTCCATCTTTCAGACTGTATTTTTCATTTTTTGTAATTAATTTTTTTTTTACCAACTACTAGGTAAATATTTACAATTATACTAAAGAATTAATAGTGTTGTCAAAGTATCTATATTCAATAAAAAAAGAGCTTTTGTTGAATTTGCACAGGGGTAATATAAGTTATTTTCTCATATAGAAACGATAAAGTAAATGGCTTTTATGTCCAAATAGTTTTCTCACGCCTTAGCTTTTATGGTTATTTATATGACTTATTTTGCTCGATTGAGATTTTTTTTTCTAGAATGAGTGACAACGTAATATACTGCTAGAATGCGTTAAAATGTACACGATGCTTACACTCTGTTATAAATAGATGTGATTTCCATGACACTCTATGCTTCAATCGTTAAATGAGGTTTTATTCATTCGACGGAAAGAAAAAAATAAACGATTTTTCTTGAAGAAATAGGGGTTTTGGACTTAACAACGAATGGTATCCAATACATTTTCTTTATGATAATACAGAATTCTCGTTTTACCTGCTCAATGCATAATATTAGCCAAATATTACTACTACTACTACTGCTACTACTACTACTACTACTACTACTACTACTACTACTACTACTACTACTACTACTACTAATAATAATAATAATAATAACAATGATAGTAATAATAATATTAGTAATTATAAATCACTGACATAATAATAATAATAATAATAATAATAATAATAATAATAATGATAATAATAATAATTATAAAAAAATTCTATTACAATTATTATTATTATTATTATTATTATTATTATTATTATTATTATTATTATTATTATTATTAACGAAAAACCTATCTCACGAAAATTATGAAAATCCTAACAATCAGGAAATTAGGCTTTAATGGCATTTGAAAAATTTGATGTCTGCAGGGGATTAGATATGGCATTTTCAATCAACTTAAAATGGAAGCTCTGATGTCATGTTTGACAAGTTAATAAGATTATGGATGGCTGTCTCGGTGATTCCTTTCATGAATAAATAGAAATATTCTATGTTTGTTTACGAATACATTAGGAAAAGTAATATATTCGAATTTTGTGCCAATAAGGCATACACACACACACACACACACACACACACATATATATATATATATATATATATATATATATATATATATATATATATATATATATATATATATATATATATATATATATATATATATATATATATGTATATATATATATATATATATATATATATATATATATATATATATATATATATATATATATATATATATATATTTATATATATACGTATATATATATATTTTTGGGTTCAAGCCATGTCGTCCTGATGGAAGTTCCTATAGGGTAGCTTCCTAGGGTATATTACAACTACGGCGATATTCCCAGAGAATTTACCTTAAGGTACCCAGAATTCTAACTCCTGGAGCGAATATCCCTAATGAAAGGGATATCGCGACATATCAGAGGACGTATTCTTGACACGCCACATGGCAATCTGCACCCCAAACAGAGATAACACATCGAAGGGGTCAATTGGCAAGAAAACGAAAACGAGAAAGAAAAAGGGGGAGCCGCTCCCAAGGCTCCCTCTTCTCCCGTTTCGTAAGCATGCCTAGCGCCAATCCTGGCGCCATCTCCATTCCTTTTTGCGTAGCTTAACAATTCGGTGTTATTTCCTGTGTTTCTCGCAAATCTTGGATTTATTCATCTTTTCATGGCTTCTCCAACTTCTTCGGCCTCTGATAAGTTGAGTACCATTTCTTTTATGTATAAATGTAGGCTCTTGGTAAATTTTTAAGTGATTAATAGGATTAATCTTTGTTACAAGAGCCGTTGCCTACCGGAGGCGTCATGGACGCTGTCGCTCGCTAGGTATGAGTTTTAGTTAGCCAGAGCGACATTCCCGGTTGTTTTGCTTTGATAAATTTTAGCTATTTAGCGTTACATTGGATTTCTTTTCTCGTGCTTTTAGTATTATTTTGGCGAAGTGTTCGCCAACTGTGGCCTACGCTAGGCCTAGTCGTTTGGTCCTAGTACTTTCCTGCATGATTTTGGATTTCCAAGTGTTTTAAAATTTTATTGAAGCTTTAGGCTGTTTTTTTATACATTTAAGATTATGTTGAATATTTCTAAGATAGTATACGAGTGAGTTTCGGTGATTTAGGTAATCGATTCTCTTGGTGCCTAGGCTAAGTTGCTTATGGTGCCTTAGTATACTTTCTCATACTCCCCGGTTGCTTTCTTTTCTTCGGAGAAGGTATGCAATCCCTTTCCCTCTGTTTAAGCCTTGGGCTTAACCCTAGTGGTTTATCTGAATTAACTTTCGATATAACTGTACTGGGGTGTTACACTACCTCCCTGTTCCAGTAAGTCTGGCTTCAGAGAGGGACAGAACATCAGAGTTTTTTAGTCTGAGTCTGTGTTTGTCTGGCTTGGGGTAGAGTCTCCCTCGCTGGCCTGACACAGACATAGGAGGCTTAGCCTCCTTAGGTCACTGCCGAAGGTTTCTGTACGAGATGATTCCTTCTTTTGTGATCTAGCAGACTAGTCCTTGTTGCTGTTCTCGGTGAGAGGATAAGATCCTTTCCCTGGGAGTAGCAACACCTTCCTTGCTTTGGTTCAGTGGGGGTTGGCAAGTATTGCTGGCCTCCCTCCTTGGATCTCCCTTAGGCTAAGATGAGTTTTCTTGGCTGCGGGTGATTCTTCACTAAAGCAAGGTTGGTAGGACCCTCTTTTGTCCCTTTCCCCTCTATCTCCGTAATGGCCTAGCCATTACAGTACTGTACGTCATTCTTCATCTTGACCTAGGATAGGTTAGGATGTGGAATTGACTCAGTCCCTTGCCGGCCGGCAGACTCTGCCGGCCGGCAAGGGTCTTCTGCTTTGAGTGCTGCCCGGACCTCCCTTGGTCCCTCATCCATGCCTGCCTGTAGAGCCAGACGGCATTGGTCAGGAAGCCTGAATTAGATTCTCCCCTTCCTTATATGCACTCTTTCGGATTGCCGGGCTTGGAGGTAGTTTACGCTCTTATCCCGGCATCCATTCTGTTTTCTTCGAGTGCTGTACCCGACCCGGTTGCCGGCCTATGAGGCCGGCAGCCGGGCAGTCATAGTCCTCTGGTTCTTTTGCTGCTGGCCGGCATCGGTTTTTTACCTTTGCCGGCCGGCTATTGTCAAGCCCTTCTCTGCCGGTCGCTATGAGCAGTGGCCGGCAGCCAGGTACTACCTTGTGGAATTGCCGGCCGGCAGTCATTGCCGGCCGACATTGGCTGTTGCCGGCCGGCACATGCATTTGAACCAGCGTTCTGCCGCCTTATAGCTGTTAAGTAGTATACTTTAAAGCTAGTTATGGTGTGTGTTACCTTCTATAATGTACCAGTATTCTTCAGTATAACATATACTGTAGGAAGAAAACTATAGTATAAGTTTTGGTACAGCACTGTGTGTTCTAACACTTTTGTGTTGTCTTGCACAGCCCTTTGGTGTTGCCTTACAGATAAGAAAGTGAGTTCTTTCTTGTCTATTTTCCGGTTTTTTAAAATCATACCTGAGGTGTGAGCTACACCTGTTTCCTCTGGAAACTTTTCATTGGTTACTCTAAGAGAGATTAACCATACGATTTTATTATCTGGAAGGCTGCAACAATTGGTTGTGAAGGAAACACAAGTGTGTGTCTTTCCTTTCTGATTTGTTATGCTAAACTGTGCATATCCAGTGATACGTAGTTCACTTGATACTCATGGAAATTTCTTCTCTTTACAGGAGGACCATCCGAAGTGCGGAAGTGTTTTCTGCAACGTCCGCAGTAAGAACCTCTGCGGACATGAGTTTTGTAGGAGGCACGCAGCATGCGCTGTCTCCAAGGGTGATATCCAGTATTGGGACCCTCAGGTATGTACCGTGTGCACTAACCTGATTACTGAGGCCTTTGATTCCCCTAGGACGGCGGAATCAAGGGATATAGCAAGGGAGAAGCTTCGTACCTGGGTAAGGGGCTTCCAGAAGAACAGCTCTGGACCTTATCTTCCAAGTGAGAAGATGAGGGCTTATCTTTTCCCTAGGGCATCAGCTGATGCAGTGATTCCCCAGCCTCAAGAGGAGATCCCCCAAGTTCAGATCCAGGTGGATGCTGAAGTCGCGGTCGCTTTGCAAGACATCCAGTTGGACGACAGGATGTCTGACGTGTCCGAGCGTCTGGAGGAAGACCTCCTGGCAGGAGCCCAGGATGAAGTTCAAGCCCCAGACATTGTAGAGGAAGAGGTCGACGAGGTGTCGGTTACTCCGGTTCAGATCCCGGAGCCTCTTCCCTCAACATCGTCCGCTCTCCCAGTAGAGCTGGGACAGGCACTCTCCTCCATTGTTGGAATGATCCAACAAATGCAGAAGGAGAATCAGGAGAAGGCGGCTGCAATGGAACTGCAGATGCATAGGCTTGCAGCATCACATGGGCCCCAGAAAAGGCTCAATGTGAAAGACCTTCCCTTGTGCTCAGATGCTAACCCGTGGAGGTATGCTGAGCACATGCCGATGACGACTGGAAAGATCGTCATCTCGGATAAGTTGGGTTCAGTTCCCCTAGAGGAGGTGGAATTCTGGCCCAGCAAGGGGTCATATCCGGACTGTTATGTCCGGTTGAGGAAGGAACCAGCTTCAAAGGAGGAGACAGAGCCGAAGGAGGTCATAGTGATGGACCATACTAAGGCTCAAGCTTTGCTTTCATCCTCGATGAAAGAGAGGGGCTTCACGAACTCAAAGGTAGCTGCATTGAGTAAAAAGCTCCCTTCCTTTGTGTCCTCTCCTGCTAGAGCCTTCCCCTTTTTACAGAAAGGGTTTGCGGCTGTACTAAAAGCAGTCGAGGCCGACAAGCCTTGCCCCTCCCTGGAGGAGTGTAAACCCTTGTCGCTGGCCCTGCCTATGGACCACAATGACTGGAAGGACGTCCATCTTACCTTCTCAGTTGGGAAGTTGGAGGCTGATATTGCCGGACGTCAGTTCGGCGAGGACCTCCCTAAGCTGTCTGACTTTCTTTTGCGGAGAGAACTCGAGACAAAAGAAAGACTGGCTGCCTCAATGTCTCTTCAGACTACTCTTGAGACGATGGCAAGTGACCCCAAGGTCCATGAAATGTTCATGGTAGTGGCCAAGACTCATCTGGCCACAGTGACGAAGAATCTTTATAGCTTCGTCAGGGCGAGGAGAGCTTGTAGGGAGTTCGTGTTCACCTCGGCTACGGTGAGGCACGAGCCAAGGAAACTAATCTCCTCCAACATTTGGGGCAAAGACCTTTTCCCTAGTGAATTGGTCAAAGAAGTTGTTGATAAGGCCGCCACGGAGAATAGAAACCTTCTCCAGAAGTGGGGCCTGGCTATCAAAAGAAAGTCTTCCCCGGATGAGGGTCCTCAACCAAAGAGGAAGACTATGAGGACTGGGCTACCGTCTCGGCCAGCCAAGCCACTTAGACAGCAACAGCAACTGCAATTGCCATTGCCTTCAGTGCCCCAGATGGTGGCACAAAGCCCGACCACATTCCAGTGGGTACCCCAGGCCGTGTCGACACAGTCCACGGCATTCACCCCAACGTTCGAAGGGCAGTCGACTTCCTTTCGAGCAAAGCCTAGAGGAGCAGCCAGAGACTCGTCTGGGCGCCCCTCAAGGGGAAGGGGAATCAGGGGTGGTCGCGGTCAGGGAGGCAAGACCTCAGGACGGCAGTCCAAGTGAGATGATGCCGGTAGGAGGGAGACTTCAGAATTTTCGGGATCGGTGGACCTTCAATCCCTGGGCCCAAAGCCTACTCAAGAACGGACTGGGCTGGAGCTGGTACAGCACTCCACCCCCGTGCCCTCGGTTTTTCCAACACTCCACCCCCATTCTGGAGGAGTACATCCAAGAACTGTTGGAGAAAAAAGTGATCCATCAAATTCCAAGGGAGGCTGTTTTGTGTTCCCAAGAAAGACTCGGAAAAACTCAGAGTCATTCTGGACTTGTCGCCACTCAACAAGTTCATAGTGAATTGCAAGTTCAAGATGCTAACACTACAACACATAAGGACCTTACTGCCCAAGAGGGCATATTCCGTCTCCATAGACTTGTCAGACGCCTATTGGCACATTCCAATCAGCCGTCGACTCTCCCCCTACCTAGGGTTCAAGCTACAACGAAGACTATACGCCTTCAGAGCCATGCCATTCGGGCTAAATAAAGCCCCAAGGATCTTCACGAAGCTTGCGAGCGTAGCTCTCAAACAATTACGCCTAAAGGGAATTCAGGTAGTAGCCTACCTGGACGACTGGCTGGTGTGGGCAGCATCCGAGACAGAATGCTTGCAAGCTTCCAGTCAAGTGATCCAGTTCCTAGAGTATCTAGGATTCAAGATCAACAGAAAAAAGTCTCGACTTTCTCCATCTCAAAAGTTCCAGTGGCTGGGAATCCACTGGACCTAATGTCACACCGTTTCTCCATCCCGGCGAAGAAAAGGAAGGAGATAGCGGGTTCTGTCAAGAGACTTCTAGATTCCGAAAGGATATCAAGACGCGAACAGGAGAGGGTACTGGGTTCTCTCCAGTTTGCTTCGGTGACAGACCCGGTGCTAAGAGCACAGCTAAAGGATGCAACCGGAGTTTGGAGAAGTTATGCATCAAACGCGCGAAGAGATCTGAGAAGACCAGTTCCGCTTCGGCTACATACTCTTCTCAGGCCTTGGTCCCAAGCCAGACATCTAAAGAAGTCGGTTCTTCTTCAGCCACCTCCCCCGTCGGTGACGATTCACTCAGACACCTCGAAGGAGGGATGGGGAGGTCACTCTCATCGGAAAAAAGTCCAGGGGACTTGGTCCAAGCTATTCAAGACCTTTCACATAAACTTTTTAGAAGCTATGGCAGTGCTCCTTACCTTAAAGAAAGTCTCCCCACGTCACTCGATCCACATAAGGTTGGTGATGGACAGCGAGGTAGTTGTGAGATGCTTGAATCGACAAGGATCGAGGTCACCACCTCTCAACCAGGTGATGTTGGCCATCTTCCGATTGGTGGAAAAGAAGAAGTGGTACCTGTCGGCAGTTCACTTTCAAGGAGTCCGCAATGTGACAGCGGACGCTCTATCCAGGTTCACACCGATAGAGTCGGAATGGTCCTTAGACGCAGGATCATTCTCCTTCTTTCTGAATCAAGTCCCAGAACTGCAGATAAACCTCTTTGCGACGAAAGACAACAAGAAGTTGCCCCTGTACGTGTCCCCGTACGAGGACCCCTTAGCGGAAGCAGTGGACGCGATGTCCCTCGACTGCAACAGATGGTCCAGGATTTATCTGTTCCCTCCTCACAACCTTCTGTTGAGGGTCCTCAACAAACTGAGATCCTTTAAGGGGGTAGCGGCAATAGTGGCCCACAAGTGG
>NC_090738.1:75498207-75515707 GCF_036898095.1 Palaemon carinicauda
GGAAAAACTCAAAAGCTAAGGTGATATGACTAGACAAGAGGACCATAGTTCCCAGTACAGTCGAGTTATGATCAAACTAGGAAGGAAAAGGGGCTGAAAGACACCCAACAGTGGTGTCTAAGTAGGCAGAGAGATTTTAACCAGTGTAGGAGAAAATCTCACCTACCTAGGCCCGGAAAGTTAATCTACAAGTAGGCACACTAACAGGCGCAAAGAAGGGGGAAGAAGTGGGTGACTCAGAAAAATAGTGAGACACCATGAAAGGAAGGCCCAACAATAACATTACAAAAGCAATAGTGTTCCAAAGGGTCTCCCGTGATAGGGCACAGAGGACAATTCCTCAAAACCAGGTGTAGCCTACCAAAGACTAAGAGATAATCATTATGATAGTTAAGGCGACACAAGGAGGTCTACTAGTAAGCATCAGAACAGGGGGTAATAGGTTCCAATGGTTAAACATAATCAGACACAGGGAACCGGATTCCAAGACTGTGTTGCCTTGCCAAAAATATAGGCCAAGTGGGAAGTGAAAAGGTCACCCTAGGGTGACTGCAAACACTATCTAACTTCCAGAAGGAATTTTAACACCTCAGCTCCTACCCGTGATGAGTCGACAACATGGGAGGATAGAAAGCTTCACCCAACCAGTATGGTTAGGTGAAAGAAGGTATGGTGCATAGTGAAAATTTACCACACATGGCCACCGGGTAGGGTAGGCTAACCTGAATCAAGGGTACCAAAATTAGTCGTATGTATATATGAGCAAATTCCATCCGTCTATACTAATACAAATTTCGAGTGTTTACTTTAGTTTTCATGCTATTGTTCACTTATGTATACAAGCTCTTAGATTCAGGAAAACATCATAATTTTAGGTTATGTTTGAGAGTTTTGATAACTGTAGAGTCAGATGTAATCGACTTAAACAACAATTCTAGTTTTTACTTCCTCAGGAACAATTATATATATATATATATATATATATATATATATATATATATATATATATATATATATATGTTTGTGTGTGTGTGTGTGTGTGTGTATATATATACATATATATATATATATATATATATATATATATATATATATATATATATATATATATATATATATATATATATATATATATATATATATATTAATTTTAACATTATTTCTATAATTAGTATAATCTTAAAGATAATGATATTAAATTATGATGGTAATATCAACAGTAAATAGAATTAAAAGGAACTATTTATAGCAAGAACATTCCTAAAGGCTGTGAATATATACGTCACCTCTTTGAAATGTAAAGACAAAATAAGAATCACCGACGTGAAGCCTCGACACTAAACATATTGGCGAGCAGATGTCTCTCGTAACAGACGTGTATTAATTACGTTATCACTTAACGAGTACTTCTCTGTCAGTAGCAAGACAGCTTTGACTGATATTGACATTGTGTTCAGACTCTAATATTTAAGATCTCTCTCTCTCTCTCTCTCTCTCTCTCTCTCTCTCTCTCTCTCTCTCTCTCTCTCTGTTGAAAAATATTTACCGAAAAAAAAATAAACAACAGACATGCACATCCAGAGACAGAAGGATCTCATTTCAGGAAATTAGAAAGTGGAAGATAAATCCTACAAAAGAAAAAAATGTATGGAAAATGATGGAAATAAAAAGTAAGATGAAAATGCAGAACAAAAGATTATACAATCGAAAGAAAATGAAAAAAAAAGGTCTTAGATGAAAGAACATTTCAAAATAATAATAATAAAAAAAACAAAGTACATTACTCCTATGCAAAAAAAGATGAATAAAGGGAGATTATAAAGAGGCCCTCTGAAAATTGATTGACGGTTAACGAATAAAAAAAAGGAAATATGCAACATATTAGCAGAAAAATAAAAGAGTAAGTTTATGCCATGAATTGCGAATGAGAATAATGAAAGAGAAATATGAGAAGAAAATTGAATATCTAACGGATATAGATATCAATGAAGCAGATATTGTCAAGGCTATATGCGAAATTGAAAATGGATCGGCAGCTGTACCAGATGGAGTTCCAGCGATTTTGTTAAAAAAAAAAAAAATACACACACCATCGCAAAGCAGCTTGCAATACTGCTAAGACAAAATGTACATATGAGCGAGATATATGTTAAACTTAAATTAGCTTATATGACCCCTATTTTCAAAAGTGGATCAAGACTAGAAGCAAGCAATAATAGACCTGTTAGTCAAACATCACATATTATGAAAGTGTACGAGAGGGTAATAAAAAAGAAAATAATGAATCATTTGGTTAAAAATAATTTGCTTAATATAGGTCAACACGGTTTTGTGTCTGAAAAAAGTACACAAACCCAACTGATTGCAAACTATGAAAGAATACAAAAATATGATAAATGCAATAGACAAATGTGATCTATCTAGATTTTACAAAAGCCTTTGACAACGTAGACCATAATATATTAGAGAAAAAAATGAGAAAGCATAATATTGTGGGAAAGATAGGAAAATGGGTAAAAAAACTCCTGCAAAACAGAAAACAGATAGTGGTTGCAAATGAAGAGAAATCAGATGAAGATCAGGTAATATCTGGCGTGACAAAGGGTACGGTATTAGCTGCACTGCTGTTTGTTATTATGATTTCAGACATAGACTGTGATGTTAAAAACTCTGTGGTTAGAAGTTTCACCGATGATACAAGAATAAGTAGAGAAATCACTTGTGATGAAGATAGGAACTCACGGCAAAGAGATCTAAACAAAATATATGAATGGGTGGAGATAAATAGGATGAAATTTAACTCCGATAAATTCGAATCAGTAAATTATGGAACCAGAGAAGGAATGGTATATGCATACAAGGGACCTAATAACGAGACAATCACAAACTAGGAAGCAATTAAAGACCTTAGTGTAATGTTAGATAGAAATATGCTATGCAACGACCCAATAGCAACACGGTTATCTAAATGTTAAGCAAATATGGGAATGCTATTCAGACACTTTAAAACAAGAAAAGGTGAACAAATGATTATGCTTCACAAAACTTGTGTACTTGGTACACTGGAGTACTGCAATGTGATATGGTACCCACACTACCAAAAGGATATCGCACAAATAGAGAGTGTACAAAGGTCCTATACTGCTAGAATAGAAGGAGTTAAGGACCTTTGACTACTGGGGAAGACTGCAATTTTTAAAACTATACAGTCTGGAAAGGAGAAGAGAATGCTACATGATAATACAAGTATGGAAGCAAATAAAAGCAATTACTGAAAACATCATGGAGCTGGAAATATCAGAAAGAGCAAGCTGAGGTAGATGAATAGTGCCAAAAACTATACCAGGAAAACTAAGGAAGGCGCAGAGGACATTAAATCCACTACGCACCAGCATCGATAATGCAGCGACTATTTAATGCGCTGCCAGCTCATCTAAGAAACATATAAGGAGTGAGCGTAGATGTGTTTAATAATAAGCTCGATAAATACCTAGGATGTATCCTAGACCATCCAAGACCTGAAAATGCGAAATAAACCGGAAGATGCATTAGCAACTCCCTGATGGATATATGAGGTGCCTCACACTGAGGGACCTGGGGGAACCCAAACATATAATAAGATAAGGCAATAGGGTCTGGCACGTAAGGGGCAGAGGTTGTTAGCTCTTTGAAAAACTTACTAGGAATATATAAGGTTAATAGATATGATAAAAAAGTTTAGTTACTGTTGCATTTAGGAACCATATATTTGAAGCGATTGTATGAACGTAAAAACCTACATTCATAAGAAGTCATTCAAGACATTCATCCAATGTTAGTGCATTATTTCCTATAGAATCTTAAAACCATTAGGTAATCTTCTCTTACTCTATGAATTTTTAAAACAGTCATCTTATGTAAGGGAGTGAAAAATATTAATTGATAATTTGAATGAAATTGTTTTCAATTGAGTTATTGTAAGAACTGTTGCAATATCAAGACATTCTTCATTAGGCTATATCTGATAGTTATCGATTCGTAATATATAGTTTATCAATTTTAATACAAATTTCTTTGTTGGAGCGACAAAGAGTAAATATATTTACCATAAATTAATATATTTTCTCAATGATGAAAACAAAAATTCCTCCTTTTCAAAACGCGTAAGATTTTGTTAATTGATAGCTATTTCAATCAAATGATCCACTAATTTGATCATTTACTTTCATAAAAGTTAATTCACACCCAAGTAGGTAACCGGTTGTCACTCTGAATGATTAAAAACCCACACGAGAGAGAGAGAGAGAGAGAGAGAGAGAGAGAGAGAGAGAGAGAGAGAGAGAGAGAGAGAGAGAGAGAGAGAGAGGGGGGGAGTTTGTATCAATAACCAGACCTCTTTAACCTCAAAATGGATAAGAGCAATAAGAGAAAGCTAAAACTCTTGCATTCTCCCCGAGCTGAGATCCACGAAATCCTTATATATTTTCTCAGGACAGGAATTTGCCGAATCCCTACATTTTCTTAGGGATGATATCCGGGAAAATCTTTACATTTTCCCAGGGCTGGAATTCACACTGAATGGCAGGGAAAAAGATTTAATTAAAACTCAGAATAGTGCACCGGAATATATTAGCCGAATTCCACTACTGAATGAAGATATTTAAAATTTTGCTGCATCGAAAAAAAAGGGAGAATGGTCGGCTGATTCCAAACTTTGTAGAAATAGGTTAAGTAGGGGAATAAATGAATAGATATTAGTTAATAATTGCTATAAAAACACATCGGAAATCAAGAAATTGATACTCATTTCCATCGCATTGGCAGACTTTAATCAGCCAAAGCATTTTGTAAAAAAAAAAAAAATGAAACACGGATAGTATCAATGAGATAAATAGAAATAGATTTCTTGAAAAAGATTTATTTGGAATTCCTTTTTGTTTGATATTTTGTTAATTACAAGGTATACATATAAAAGTATCAGTAATAGTTTACAAAATATAATCACTCAATGACTGAAACTGATTATTCACGAGTGATAAAAGATATCATTCTCAATAAAAGTATAATGAAAGAGAAAAATTAAAAACTGGGATCACTGCAGAAAATTATTGTAACAATAATTATAACCTAATGTTATTTTTAACAGCATTTCTATAAACAAACACGGGATATTCTATTTTGATATATTCGGATATCTCCAGAATAAATATAATGTCATTTTAAATTTAAATATACAAGTAATAACAGAGAAGTTTTTCTAAAATAAGACTATTCCACTTGCCCATTCGTTATACAGCTATGAATAAAGGCTTACCTGAAACTCGAGAAAAGTTCTAACTAATTTATACTATTGCAATCTGTAAAATCCTGCAGGATTCTGAAGCATACAAAGGAATATTCCTTTCCTCTATTTCACCGTTTCTTTTCCACTTCTGCAACATAAAAGCTCTTGTAATTTGAACACCCTCATTCAGTATTGTGCGAGGTTCTGTTAGGTTATAGCAGAGAGGCGAGATGAGTGCAAGTGACAGTTCCGAGCAAGAAGGTCCCAGAAATAAAAAAAAAATGATACTAAAGCAAAAGGCAAAATTAGACACGTGCTGTTATCAGTCCGGAGGCAGAGTGAGATATATATATATATATATATATATATATATATATATATATATATATATATATATATATATATATATATATAACGGATTTTGAGCGAAGCGAAAAATCTATTTTTGGGTGAGATAGCCATGTCGTCCTGATGGAAGTTCCTATAGGGTATCTTCCTAGGGTATATTACAACTACGGCGATATTCCCAGAGAATTTACCTTAAGGTACCAGAATTCTAACTCCTGGAGCGAGTATCCCTCGTGAAAGGGATATCGCGACATATCAGAGGACGTATTCTAGACACGTCACATGGCAATCTACGACCTGAATAGAGATTCGTCTCGTAGGAGGGAGATTGACGAGATACGAATTCGGGAAAGAAAAAGGGGAGCCGCTCCCAAGGCTTCCCTATCCCCCGATTCGTATGCGTGCCTGGCGCCAATCCTGGCGCCATCTGTATTCCTTGTAGCGTACACGAGGTGCTACAGATACTGTATGTAGGGAGGGGTCCTACAGCCCTTTCTTAGAAAGGCAAGGGCGGGTCCATCAGGACGACATGGCTATCTCACCCAAAAATAGATTTTTCGCTTCGCTCAAAATCCGTTTTTTGGGCTCAAGCCATGTCGTCCTGATGGAAGTGTACCAGAGCATTACTGTATCTGTGGATTCTCAGAACGTGCCGTACTCCCCGGAGATATTTATTCCCGGTCGACTAGACCTAGAGACCTAAGATGTTACCGTTATACATCTTTTCAACTAACTATAAACTATGTTAGAGCTTCCTGCCCCCTACAGGGAAGAGTCCTACTAGACTCTGGAAAGTCTCGAAGAGTACATATATCTATGTATGAATACCAGGCAAGCTAATATAGTGGTCTCGCCCTATATTAAGTAAAGCATAGTTTGTATAGAACCACTGCGTCAATATATTGACCAGTCATCCGCACAATACTTGTATTGGACAAAGGTTTATATCCGCATAGGAAGAAACTAATAAAACCGCCCTCGTCCCTTTATGGGACGGAGTCCTCCCATTAGGGGACTTACATAAACCAATGCAACATAGCTTGCAAAACAGAACAATTCTATCAGAATTATCCCAGATAAGATACATAGAATTAAAATGCTCAATTATACCAATAAATTGACACAGGTGAAAGAGACGCAAGGTTCTCAAGAACAAGTTTATTGACAGATAATAAACAGACAGGTTAACAACAAATATATATATTTATATAAAAGAGGGTAACCCAAAACTTTAAGCATAAGTATGATAGTAAACAGAACTTGTTTATCTGAAAGAAAAACCATTAAACACCACTTTAATGAGATACCAAGGTATCAAGTCATAAAAAATCTGTATTACAAATCAATCACATTAGCGTTAGAAACGCTTGGCACACATGTCTGAACTTATGCAAGGTTCACCTTTGAAGGAAGGAACAGTCTATATGGGCACTTGGTGCCCTCATTTAGTTTGTAGTACAGTATGTACCTACACACTCACCCTGGACTTAATCGTCCCAATTAAGACCACTGTTCCTCGCAGAGTTAAACAGTAGGGTTAACTACACGACCCACTGCTACCACAGATCTCTTAAGTTCCTCTACTTGCTTCGCATAGTGGCGAAAGAACACCCTGGAAGACTTCCAGCCCGTGTATGAACGGAGATGTTCAAAATCCATACAATTAAAGAAATTTAGGGATGAGGCAACTTTCCTCGGATCGTGACCTGCGGGTGTACTGTCAGGATCCGCTCTGCGAATAAAATATGTCATTTTCGCTCTGAGTTGATTCAGAGATAAATTTGAGCCTGATGTTTCTCCCCTGAATAGTTGACTACCCTTGAAGTCTGAAGTTCTACGAAGATAGACCTTTAGGCATTCTACTGGACATAGAGATGCATCTTCTTTCAGAGGACAGATTCTCCAGGGACCCCACCTGTTGGTGGGTAACTCATTCTTGGCGAGAAACGTAGGATCCGGAAACAGGTTCAGCTCCCCCCCATTCAGGAACTGAACACGACCTGCCTCTCTCGAGAGGGCTACGATCTCACTAACCCTGGCCCCGGACGCGAGTGCAAATAGGAAAATAACTTTTTGCGTCAAATCCTTTAACGCTCATTCTTCATTGCTCAACAAGGAGGCGAAATGAAGAACTTTGTCTAAAGACCATGAGATGGGCTTTGGAGGTGCTGAAGGTCTGAGCCTAGCGCAGGCTTTCGGAACTTTATTAAAGATCTCGTTACCTAGGTCGATCTGGAAGGCAAATAAAATGGGTCTCATCAAAGCCAATTTACACACTGAAATCGTGTTAGCTGCCAATCCTTGGCCATGGAGATGGATGAAGAAAGATAAGCAGAAATCTGTTGAGATCTCCTGCGGATTCTTTGCCTTTACAAAGGCCACCCATTTTCTCCAAGATGACTCATATTGCCTTCTAGTCGATTTGCACTTGTATTCCTCTAGGAAGTCTATGCTGGCTTTCGAAATCCCGAAGCGCTTTCTCACCGCTAGGGCGAGAAAATCATGAGCTGCAGGGTCTGGGTTTTCTGTAATGAAGCGCAGACAGTCGACTTCTGGACTCGCTGGGTCAGAACTGGATGTGGTAGCGGCACGAACTTCATCTGTAGTTCCAACGCCAAGGGGAACCACATGCTGTTCGCCCACTTGTGGGCCACTATTGCCGCTACCCCCTTGAAGGATCTCAGTTTGTTGAGGACCCTCAACAGAAGGTTGTGAGGAGGGAACAGATAAATCCTGGACCATCTGTTCCAGTCGAGGGACATTGCGTCCACTGCTTCCGCTAAGGGGTCCTCGTACGGGGACACGTACAGGGGCAACTTCTTGTTGTCTTTCGTCGCAAAGAGGTCTATTTGCAGTTCTGGGACTTGATTCAGAATGAAGGAAAATGATCCTGCGTCTAAGGACCATTCCGACTCTATCGGTGTGAACCTGGATAGAGCGTCCGCTGTCACATTGCGGACTCCTTGAAGGTGAACTGCCGACAGGTACCACTTCTTCTTTTCCGCCAATCGGAAAATGGCTAACATCACTTGGTTGAGAGGTGGTGACCTCGACCCTTGTCGATTCAAGCATCTCACAACCACCTCGCTGTCTGTCACCAATCTTATATGGATCGAGTGACGCGGGGAGACTTTCTTTAAGGTAAGGAGCACTGCCATAGCTTCTAGAAAGTTTATATGAAAGGTCCTGAATAGCTTGGACCAAGTCCCCTGGACTTTTTTCCGATGAGAGTGACCTCCCCATCCCTCCTTTGAGGCGTCTGAGTGAATCGTCAACGACGGGGGAGGTGGCTGAAGAAGAACAGACTTCTTTAGATGTCTGGCTTGGGACCAAGGTCTGAGAAGAGTACGTAGCCGAGGCGGCACTGGTCTTCTCAGGTCTCTTCGCGCGTTTGATGCATACCTTCTCCAAACTCCGGTTGCATCCTTTAGCTGTGCTCTTAGCACTGGGTCTGTCACTGAAGCAAACTGGAGAGAGCCTAGTACCCTCTCCTGTTCGCGTCTTGATATCCTTTCGGAATCTAGAAGTCTCTTGACAGAGCCCGCTATCTCCTTCCTTTTCTTCATTGGGATGGAGAAACTGTGTGACAAAAGGTCCCAGTGGATTCCCAGCCACTGGAACTTTTGGGATGGAGAAAGTCGAGACTTTTTCTTGTTGATCTTGAAGCCTAGGTACTCTAGGAACTGGATCACCTGACTGGAAGCTTGCAAGCATTCGGTCTCGGATGCTGCCCACACCAGCCAGTCGTCCAGGTAGGCTACTACCTGAATTCCCTTTAGGCGTAATTGTTTGAGAGCTGCGCTCGCAAGCTTCGTGAAAATCCTTGGGGCTATGTTTAGCCCGAATGGCATGGCTCTGAAGGCGTACAGTTTTCGTTGTAGCCTGAACCCTAGGTAGGGGGAGAGTCGACGGCTGATTGGAATGTGCCAATAGGCGTCTGACAAGTCTATAGAGACTGAGTATGCCCTCTT
This sequence comes from Palaemon carinicauda, assembly GCF_036898095.1. Classification (NCBI taxonomy): domain Eukaryota; kingdom Metazoa; phylum Arthropoda; class Malacostraca; order Decapoda; family Palaemonidae; genus Palaemon; species Palaemon carinicauda. Next base: position 75,507,790 of record NC_090738.1, read on the forward strand.
GGGCAGTAAGGTCCTTATGTGTTGCAGTGTTAGCATCTTGAATTTGCAATTCACTATGAACTTGTTGAGTGGTGACAAGTCCAGAATGACTCTGAGCTTTTCCGAGTCTTTCTTGGGAACACAAAACAGCCTCCCTTGGAATTTGATGGACTTCACCTTTCGGATCACATTTTTCTCCAACAGTTCTTGAACGTACTCCTCCAAAATGGGGGTGGAGTGTTGGAAAAACCGAAGGCATGGGGGTGGAGTGCTGTACCAGCTCCAACCCAGTCCATTCTTGAGTAGGCTTTGGGCCCAGGGATCGAAGGTCCAGCGATCCCAAAATTTCATCAGTCTCCCTCCTACCGGTATCATTTCACTTGGACTGCCGTCCTGAGGTCTTGCCTCCCTGACCACGACCACCTCTGAATCCCCTTCCCCTTGAGGGGCGCCTAGACGAGCCTCTGGCTGCTCCTCTAGGTTTTGCACGAAAGGAAGAAGACTGTCCTTCGAACGTTGGGGCGAATGTGGTTGACTGACCTGGCACCGCCTGGGGTACCCACTGAAAGGCAGTCGGGGTTTGTGCCACCATCTGGGGCACTGGAGGCAAAGGCAATTGCAGTTGCTGTTGCTGTCTATAAGGCTTGGCTGGCCGAGATGGTAGCCTAGTCTTCATATTCTTCCTCTTTGGTTGAGGACCCTCATCCGGGGAAGATTTTCTTTTGATAGCCAGGCCCCACTTCTGGAGAAGATTTCTATTCTCCGCGGCGGCCTTATCAACAACCTCTTTGACCACATCGGTAGGGAAAAGGTCTTTTCCCCAAATGTTGGAGGAGATTAACTTCCTTGGCTCGTGTCTCACCGAAGCCCCGGTGAACACGAACTCCCTGCAAGCTCTCCTTGCCTTGACGAAGTTATAAAGGTCCTTCGTCACTGTGGCTAAGTGAGACTTAGCCACTACCATGAACATTTCATGGACCTTGGGGTCACTTGCCATCGTCTCGAGAGTAGTCTGATGAGACATTGAGGCAGCCAGTCTTTCTTTTGTCTCGAACTCTCTTCGTAAAAGAGATTCGGACAGCTTGGGGAGGTCCTCGCCGAATTGCCGTCCGGCAATATCAGCCTCCAACTTTCCCACTGAGAATGTTAGATGGACATCCTTCCAGTCTTTGTGGTCCATAGGTAGAGCCAGCGACAAGGGTTTACACTCCTCCAGGGAGGGGCAAGGCTTGCCGGCCTCGACTGCCTTTAGGACAGCCGCAAACCCTTTCTGTAAAAAGGGGAAGGCTCTATCAGGAGAGGACACAAACGAAGGGAGCTTCTTGCTCAATGCAGCTACCTTCGAATTCGAGAAGCCCCTCTCTTTCATCGAGGATGAAAGTAGGGCTTGAGCCTTAGCGTGGTCCATAACAATGACCTCCTTCGGCTCTGTCTCCTCCCTTGAAGCTGGTTCTTTTCTCAGCCGGACATAGCAGTCCGGATATGATGCCTTGCTGGGCCAGAATTCTACCTCCTCTAGGGGAACTGAACCCAGCTTATCCGAAATGACGATCTTTCCAGTCGTCATCGGCATGTGCTCAGCATACCTCCATGGGTTAGCATCTGAGCATATGGGAAGGTCTTTCACATTGAGCCTTTTCCGGGGCCCATGTGATTCTGCCAGGGACTGCATACGCAGTTCCATTGCAGCCGCCTTCTCCTGATTCTCCTTCTGCATTTGTTGGATCATTCCAACAATCGAAGAGAGGGCCTGTCCCAGTTCTACTGGGAGGCCAGCCGATGTTGAGGGGATAGGCTCCGGCATCTGAACCGGAGCAGCCGACACCTCGTCGACCTCATCCTCTACGACATCCGGGGTTTGAACTTGATCCTGACCTTCTGCCAGGAGGTCTTCTTCCAAACGATCGTCCAGGTCAGACATCCTGTCACACAACTGGATGTCTTGCATCGCATCTGCGACTTCCTCGTCCACCTGGACTTGATCTTGAAGGATCTCCTCTTGAGGCTGGGGAATCACTGCCTCAGCTGATGCCTGGGGAAAAAGATACGCCCTCATCTTCTCACTTGGAAGATAAGGGCCAGAGGTGTTCTTCTTGAAGCCCCTTACCCAAGTACGAAGCTTTTCCCTAGCTATATCCCTTGATTCCGCCGTTCTAGGGGAATCAAAAGCCTCAGTAATCAGGTTAGTGCATACAGTACATACCTGAGGGTCCCAATACTGGAGATCATCCTTGGAGACAGCGCATGCTGCGTGTCTCCTACAACACTCATGTCCGCAGAGGTTCTTGCTGCGGACATTGCAGAAAACATTTCCGCACTTCGGAGGGTCCTCCTGTAAAGAGAAGAAATTTCCATGAGTATCAAGTGAACTATGTATCACTGGATATGCATAGTATAGCATAACAATTCATAATTGAAAGACACACACTTGTGTTTCCCTCACAACCCATTGTTGCAGCCTTCCGGATAATAAAATCAAAAATGGTTTATCTCTACTAGAGTAACCAATGCAAGGTTTCCAGAGGAAACAGGTGGAGCTCACACCTAGGCAATGATTTTAAAAATCCTGGATAATAGACGGGGAAGAACTCTGCTTCCTGTCTGAGGGCAACAGCAAAGGGCTGTGTAAGAAAACACAATAGTATTAGAAGATACAGTGCTGTACCTAAACTTTTACTATAGTTTTCTTCTTACTGTATATGCTATACAGAAGAATACTAGTACAGTATAGGAGGATGTGTGCCGGCCTGCCTTTGCCGGCCGGCACACACCACAATTAGCTTTAAAGTATACTACTTAACAGCTATAGGGCGGCAGCCCTCTGGTTCAAATGCCTGTGCCGGCGGCAGCAGCTGCCGGCCAGCAACAGCCAGTGTTGGCCGGCAATGATTGCCGGCCAGCAACTACACAAGGTAGTACCCAGCTGCCGGCCACACTCTTGGTGACCGGCAGACAAGGACTGACATAAGCCGGCCGGCAAAGGTACAAGACCGATGCCAGCCGGCAGCAAAAGAACCAGAAGACTACCCCTGCCCGGCTGCCGGCCTCATAGGCCGGCAGCCGGCCTCATAGGCCGGCTGCCGGGACAGGTACAGCACTAGAAGAAAATAGAATGGATGCCGGGATAAGAGTGTACACAACCCCCCAAGCCCGGCAACCGAAAGAGTGCATATAAGGAAGGGGAGAAACTTAATTCAGGCTTCCTTGACCAATGCCGTCCGGCTCTGCCGGCAGGCATGGATGAGGGACCAAGAGAGGTCCGGGCAGCACTCGAAAACATAAGACCCTTGCCGTCCAGCGTCTCTGCCGGCCGGCAATGGGCTTAGTCAATCCATATCCCAACCTATACTAGGTCCAGAAGTAGAATGACATATGGTACAGTAATACCCCTGCCGGCCAGCTCTGCCGGCCGGCAAGGTACAGTACAGTAATGGCTAGGCCATTACGGAGATAGAGGGGGAAGGGACAAGAGGGTCCTGCCAACCTTGCTTTAGTGACAGATCACCCACAGCCAAGAACTCTGTCTTAGCCTAAGGGAGATCTAAGGGAAAGGGCCAGCGCAGTAGTATAATACCTGCCAGCTTCCAGAGCACCAAAGCAAGGAAGGCGTTGCAACTCCCAAGGGAAGATTTATCCTCCCCGAGAACAGCAACAGGACTTAGTCTGGTCGATCACACAAGAAGGAATCATAACTACAGAAACCTTCGACAGTGACCTAAGGGAGCTCAGCTCCCTTTGTAAGTGTTAGGTCAGCGAGGGAGACTCTGCCCCAAGCCAAACAACACGGACTCAGACTAAAAACTCTGTTGTTCTGTCCCTCTTTGAACCAGACTCAGCAGGAACAGGAAGGTACAGTAACACCCTAGTATAGTTTTATCGAAAATAAATTCGGAAAAAACCACTTAGGGATAAGCCCAAGGCTTAAACAGAGGGAAAGGGATTGCATACCTTCTCCGAAGAAAAGAAAGCAACCGGGGAGTATGATAAAGTATACTAAGGCTCCATAAGCAATTAGCCTAGGCACCAAGAGAATCGATTACCTAATTCACCGAAACTCTCACGTATACAATCTTGGAAATATTCCACACAGTCTAAATGTATAAAATATAGCCTAAAGCTTCAATAAAATTTTAATTACACTCGGAAAAACCATAATCATGCATTAAGTACTAGGACCAAACGACTAGGCTACATGGCCTAGCGTAGGCCAGAATGGCGAATACTTCGCCAAATAATACTAAGCACGAAAGGAAATCCTATGTAAAGCTAAATAGCTAAATTTTATTAAGCAAAACAACCAGGAATGTCACTCTGACTAACTAATTTATACCTAGCGAGTGACAGTGTCCAGGACACCTCTGGTAGGCTACGGCTCTTGTATCAAAGATTAATCCTATTAATCACTCAAAATTTTACCAAGAGCCTACATTTATACATAACAGACACTATACTCAACTTATCCGAGGTCAACGAAGACGAAGAAGCCATGAAAAGCTGAATAAATCCAAGATTTGCGAGAAAAACAGGAAAAAACACCGAGTTGTTAAGCTACGCAAAAAGGAATACAGATGGCGCCAGGATTGGCGCCAGGCACGCATACGAATCGGGGGATAGGGAAGCCTTGGGAGCGGCTCCCCTTTTTCTTTCCCGAATTCGTATCTCGTCAATCTCCCTCCTACGAGACGAATCTCTATTCAGGTCGTAGATTGCCATGTGACGTGTCTAGAATACGTCCTCTGATATGTCGCGATATCCCTTTCACGAGGGATACTCGCTCCAGGAGTTAGAATTCTGGTACCTTAAGGTAAATTCTCTGGGAATATCGCCGTAGTTGTAATATACCCTAGGAAGCTACCCTATAGGAACTTCCATCAGGACGACATGGCTTGAGCCCAAAAATATATATATATATATATATATATATATATATATATATATATATATATATATATATATATGTATGTATATATATATATATATATATATATATATATATATATATATATATATATATATATATATATATATATATATATATATATATATATATATATATATATATATATATATAAAATACCGTTATAGTGTATGAGCGTGTGTGATCCAGTCACATTACATGACTCCCTACCTAAAAAGAACAATGTGAAATAGGACATCTTGCTCTTAAGAGGTGTACTGTAGGCAGTCATGCTTGAGATACTCAGGTTTTAGATGACCAATGGACACCCAGTCTTCTTCTCCACGGAAATTGATTAAGAAAATCTTTGATGTGCGATTGATCACAAGGAAAGGACCCTTGTAAGGCACCTTTAGTGGTGGCTTGTTAGTTTAGTTGCAAGGCAAAATGTGTAAATATGTGAGTTGTAAGTCTAGCAGCATGGAGTGAATTTCCCCATAACTTGACATATGAGCTGGAGATTGTCGGAGGTGGTTGCAGACGAAAAAAAAAACTCGGAAGGGACAAGAAATGTGTCGCCATACACCATTTCGGGTGCCAAGACATCCAGGGCGTCTTAAGGAGTGGTCCTTAGTCCCAAGAAGACCCGTGGAAGCTCACTAAACCAATTAAAGTCATTCCATCAGGAGATCAAAACTGCTTTGAGGGTACGATGAAAACGTTCAAGCATTCTGTTGGCTGCAGGATTGTAGGCAGTGGTCTGATGTAGGGTGGAGCCTAAGAGATTTGCTAATGGTGTCCATAACTGAGAGGTGAAAATGCTACCCCTGGCAGACGGAAATACTCAGGAATATCAAATGTCACTATCCACAGTAAGATTATGGTGGATGTACATAAGGTGGACAATGCACTTTGAATGGTTAGGGCTTGATGTCACTGACCGGAGTGGTCAATGGAGGTAAACAGGTATGGATGTCTTTGTGATGTGCATAGGGGACCTACAATGTTGATGTGAATCTGGGTAAAACAACGCTGAGGTTGAGGAAAGGTGCCTAGCCCTGAATCCGTGTATCGATGTACTTTCAAAGTTTGGGATGGAGTACATGAGTGGATCAAATCCTTAGCATCATTAGTAATACCTTGCCAAATGAACTTTGTCTCCTGTAGCTGAACAGTAGATTGTGATGATGAATGGAAAAGCCATGAATGAAATCAATCACCTATCACTGTCTGCAACCCATTGTCGTGATCTACCAATACTGACATCATATAGGAGGGTGGTGTTGAAATTGTTGAATGTGATGTCTTTCTAGCGGAGGGAGGTGCAGGGTATCCTAAATACTTGGTATTCAAGATCTGTTAGCAGGCTCTGCCAGGGTGCTGTAATCCAATCTCATGTAAAAGTGCCATTTGTGTTTCTTGATAGGACATCGGATTGATTTTTCCAGGGACATGTTGAAGGATAGAGTTGTATTCAGACACAGTGGAGAGATGTCAGAGTTGAAAGGACGACCAGTCATTAATCTCAAGTGAAGGCGTGCACCAGAGGCATGTAGTCTATGTGAATGATAAAGGGCATAAATTCTAAGAAGCAGCTAAAGTGATGGACAAATGCACAGTCAACACTTCACGGTTGAAGGTAGAATAGCCGTATTCTGACTTGGACATTTTTCTACTGAAGAAGGCCAAAGGTCAGGGTGAGCCATTGACCCCCTGCTTGAGTATGGCACCAGTTGTGACGTCATTGGCATCGAGTTAGAGAAGATGGGCGTGCGACACAGGTAAAGGGAAAGCAGCAGTGGTTGATAGGGTATTCTATGTGTTGCAGAACGCCACTGCTTGACGGGGGCCTAACTTCGGGTTTTACGGATTATCCTTGAGAGAGGAGAAGAGCCTGTATTTGTGACGGTGATGCCCAATAATTTTTGTAGTTCTTTGACAGTCTGGAGAGTAGGGAAGTTCTGAACAGCAACTGTCTTTTCAGGTATTTGGTGGACTCCTTCTAGAGTGATTTATTGTCCCAAGAACAATACCTAGCTGGTGCCAAAGGTACACTTGCCGTACCTGATTACAACAGCGTTTTATTGTGTGGGGTTCAGAATACTATGTAGGTGATTGAGGTGTTCCTCTTTATAGGGTTCATATGAGCCTCATAATACCCTTTCAACAGGTCAAATGTGGAGAAAACTTTAGTTTTGTGCAAGTAGGAGGTAATATCGGCGATGTCTAGGAGTTGGTAGGGAACCGGTTTTGTCTTTGTTCAGATGTCCACAATTCACACTGGTATGCAGAGACCATTGTTTTGTTTTTTTTCGAGACGATGCGTAGAGGTGACGATCATCGGCAAATGTTTGTTTACTGGCTGCCAAGCAATCCGGTGTCAGATGCCTGAATCCGCTGAAGACTGGGGGTGGCATCGTCTTGATATGGTGATAAAAACCCTATATTGAAGGAACAGTGGGTCTTTGGCGAAGTTCTAGGTGATGGACATTTTGGTAAAACCTCAGGAGGTGAATGATGGTATACATTGGTACTCTAATATGGTGAGCTAGGTCAAAGGGGATGGTTGAAGAGGTGTCAATATATAGGAGCCTGCGTTGTCTAACTGTCAGTGAGCAACATGAACCAGGAGGTGGAAATGTGAGAGGAAATATGCACGGATGATTTGCAATGTGACCTCAGAAACTAGAAGTTTCCAAAGATATTTGATGCTCCCAGAGGATATTGTGAGGGTCTCGTATCTATGAGTGGGTATTGCAGATATGCTGGCAGCTACATGGTGGAGGTCAGCAGGACTATACTGATTATGTCATGTCATGGAGAGTGGCATAAAGTAGAATTGCCAGTACTTACATCATGTATAAAAAGAAAAGATTAGTGATAGGGGAGGCCACAGCCACAAGTCATACCCTATTATTTTTGTTTTTTTTTTTTGGTCACTGACAACCGTTTGCAAAATTTTTTGCAGCAGCCATGAATCTGGAATAGTAGTAGCATAATTTTGGCGGATAGGCATTAGTAAGTGGCGTGATATGGCTTTTG
>NC_090738.1:75520707-75528207 GCF_036898095.1 Palaemon carinicauda
TCTGCAATTGAACTCATTATTGTCAAAGGGATAAAGCTTATCCAGACAATTTTCACTTGTATGGGAGAGAGCACCTTCTAGCACTATACCTAACTCGCATGAATCCATTAAGTTTTTATGGAATCCAAATGAGTCAGCTGTACATATTTTTCTATCCATTGCGTCTGAACAGTGAGTTAATTGATTTAAGTCTTTAATGACCGTATATGTTTCCTTGTCTGGGGAAATCAATACGTGTCCTGTCAAACTGGATATTACTGGATTTGAGTGATTTATCATGAGAGTCGGGAATGGTGATATCCTGTAAGATTGCCAGGCATCAGAAGAATCAAAGGGAATTGTAATCCTAATCTTGTTATTATCAACGCTTACTGTAATTAGGCTGTAATAAAATTCTAACCTACGTTCGCCTAACAAAGGAACATAGCCTAGTTTATCCCTTCCGTTCTCCAGAATTAACTTTAAGTAATTTATAGGCAACAAATGGGGTGACAGTACACCTTTAGTTGCTAACGTGATAGCTTCTACATAATCCTTGGATTTCTCAATAAAATGTACAATTCTGTTATGTATGTGATCTATCTTTGAATCATAATACGTTAACGTTGCCAACAAATCCTGTACTTCCATAATCTGAATGATATTATTTGAATGTTCATTTACTAAATCCATAATTTGATTGATTGAAGCTAACTGATTCCTTAGTTCTGACATAATCAATTCATCTTCATGAGTCAAGAACTCAATTTTCTTATTTTGATTACTAATCTTAAGACGATTGGAAATTCCTAAACCTAAACTTGCAACAGACCCTAAGATGTTTAATGCAGCATAAATAAACGGAGTTCGTCTTTCTTTATGTTCGTGTCCTACAGTCCACATCAAAAGGTCATTAGCCAAAGATCCTGTCTCGTAAGTCTTATTTTTCAAGTCATCAGATAGCATCTCTGCAACTTTTAATGTTGATCCAAGCAAACTCTCTGTAGTCAAATGAAAATGTCTTCTATGCAACTCATCCAATGAGGCAGAAAACCTTGAAATGGCGGTTCTTAAGCTAGTGACATCATTCTCTTGAAGAAAAATTGCTTGCATATTCACTTCTACAACTACGTTGCTCGATGTAATAAAAACGTCTTCTTGTCTTTCAACTATAGTGCCATATTTAAAATCTGTACTTTTAGTTTTAGAGCTCATCCCACACGAGAAAAATGTCTGAGCGAACAATATCACTCCCAACAACAAAAAATTCATCTTGGAAACCTATAACGAGAGAAATATATGTAATTACTCCTGTATTAAGAAGAAAACTAATAATCACATAAAATAAAAAAAATTTCCCTCACTTCTTTCCCTCTCTTTTCTTTTCTTTTCTTTTTTTTTTCTTTTTTTAATTTCTTATGTGAGCCTATGGTACTATTCTCTCATCCGTGGGTTGGGATACGTTTTGAACTCTAAACCTATTGGCTGTTAATGTTTCCAAAATGTTAAATGGGCCTTGAATCTTAGGTGTTACTTTATAATTGAGTCCTTTACGCACATTGATTTGTATATAAACGTTATCACCCACAGTATATGTTTTAGTTGGCTTAGCTATTTAATCATGATTCCTTTTCATTAAGATTTTTGATTCTTCTAAATTCTTTCAAAGGATATCATATCGACTTATACTTGCATTTATACATTCTTTTAAAGGATTTGATAGATTAGTTGTAGGCGTTAATACATGGAAAGGCGTTCTAACTGGGGTACCATACAATGCTTCATGCGGTGACATTTTAATTGATATATGATATGAATGATTCAGAGTACTCAGTGCCGCCAGTATTGCAATATCCCAGTTTGGGTCTGATCCCCCTAGTGTTACTCTTAATATATTTAAAATCTTCCTATTTGCTCTTTCCACTAGCCCATTCGACTCTGGGTGATATATCATGGTATTTATTTTCTTTATGCTAAGGAATTCACACAATGAGGTAAGAAAGAGATTATTAAATTCACCACCCGAGTCTGAGATTATCATGTGTGGAATTCCATGTTTACAAATGTAACACTCGTAAAACTTCCTAGTGCATTCAATCGCAGTTTTAGTTTTAAGCGCTATTAGTTCTGTATATCGAGTTAAAGCATCTATAATTACTAAGAGATGTTTATTTCCTCTGTCTGACTCGTAAAATCCTGTTAACAAATCTAAATGTATTCTTTCAAAGGGTTGATTGGGCACGGGATAAGCCCCTAGGCTGACAGGTGTTTTCGTATGCCCTTTGTTTTCCTGACAAGTGCGACAATTAGCTATGTGTCTTTTTATATCTGTAAGCATCGTAAGCCAATAAAACAATGATTTGGCTTTCTGTGACATTAATGAGAACCCCGGGTGTCCATGTAATGGATTTGAATGCAACCAATTCAGGACAGTGGAAATAAGTGAGATTGGTACTACTACCTGGTCGTTAGTTACATGTGGTGTATTGCGGGTTTTCCTTGTCACAGTCCTACACAGAATATTATCTTTGATTATATAATTCTGCTGCTTATACTTTATATATCCCTTTTCCTTATGATTGCCTTTCAAAGCATTTATAATAGTTTCTATTTTCTGATCTTTTCTTTGCTCAGTCTGTAATAATTCAGCGCTCCAGCCTAAATCTTCTTGTTCAGATATCATTTTAATAATAGGCATGGATGTTGATATATCTATTAATTCAGCTAAAGGCTCCGTACAAGATGACACGGGGTTGCGTGATAATGCATCCGCAATGATATTTGCTTTCCCAGGTAAATACCAGATTCTTGCGCCAAAATCTTGAATGATCAAATGCCACCGAGTTTGTCTAGGGCTGTGGTTGAAGCCTTTGAAGAACTCGTTTAGTGGTTTATGGTCAGTAAGAACCTTAACGGGATAACCGTAAATTATGAACTTAAAATGCACTAGTGAATTAACAATAGCTAGCCTTTCCTTGTCTATTACTGCATACTTACTTTCGGAAGTTCTCAATTTTCGAGAATAGAAAGCTATCGAGAAAAATTGTTTATCATATTGCTGAAGCAATACCCCTCCTACTCCTAAGTCTGAGGCGTCTGTTGCAATGAAGAATTCCTTACCGAAGTCAGGAAATTTTAAGATAGGAGAACTACGCAGTTCATCTTTCAAGGTATTAAAAGCCTGTTGATGTTGCTCAGACCATATGAAATCTACGCCTTCTTCGTAAGATCAGTTAAAGGAGCGGCTATTATTGAATAGTTGCGTATAAAACGCCTGTAATATCCACTACAACCCAGAAATTGCTGTATTCCCTTGACATTAGTAGGTATGGGAAAATTACGTATAGCCGACACCTTATCATGGACTACTTTAAGACCTTGGCTTGACACCATGAAACCCAAATATATTAATTCTGTTTTGAAAAATTCACACTTACTAATCTTTACCCTTAAGTTATGTTTTCTTAATCTCTGTAGTACTAGTTCTAACTTACGTAGATGTTCTTCTAAGGTGTTGGAAAAGATTACAAGATCATCCATATAGACATGCAATATATCCTCTAACAAGTCTGCAAACACTCTGTTAATCATTCTTGTAAATGTTATAAGAGCACAACGTAAACCAAAAGGCATCCGTAAAAATTCATAATGTCCCCTGGCTGTGCTGAAGGCTGTGTATGGGATACTATCTTCTTCTAATGATATCTGGTGAAAGCCTTTAAGTAAGTTCAAACTGGTAAAATATTTATTTTGACCTTACAAAGATAAAATATCCTCAGTACATGGCACTGGGAATCGATCAGGGATCCTTTCCTCAATCAAGCGACGGAAATCTACGCATATATGCCATGTTCGATCTTTTTTCGGTACAACTATTAATGGAAAATTATAAGGGCTGTTTGATTCCTTAATGACTCCTTCTTCTAGCATTTTACCTACTTCATCTTTTATCTCATTCTGGAATTTCATAGGGAGTCTGTACGAGGGTACATAGATAATTTTCTTCTTGTTCTTTAACCTTATTTGATGCTCGATCACATCTGTTTTTCCTAAGGATCCATCCGTAGTGGAAAAAACATCATGATATTTAGTTAAAAGTCCAAAAATTTTCTGCTGAATTTCTTCGTCTTGAATATCTTTATTGATTTTATTTTTAATAGATCGCAAAAGGGATTCATCCGCACCTGATTGAGGGTGATTAATTTCAGCAACGGTAAGAATACGATGTTTATAAACTTCTACATCCAAGATATGTTGATTTTTGTGAATTACTAAAGTGTTATTTAAATGATTACAGACTTCGATATTACATTGTTGATGTGAGCCTACTGTATAAATAGCTTGTGTGACAGACAATCCGTTAGTTTTCAAAGTGTCGGAAAGGATTAATATTTCAGATACCGGTAATGTTTTTTTTTATTTGCACTATTAAATTCGAAGGTACGTTTGGCTCGATAGATTGCGTTCAAGATGATATTACGGGTGAACGAGAATTCTGCTGGGTCGCGTATATTATTTCTTTATTAGTGAGACAAGTTATTGGTTCTTCAACGTACGTTACGGTTACATTTTTCGTCTCCTTTTTATCCAAAACTGATTTTAAGGTATTAGAAGACTTATAGAATTTCCCTTTGATATACATGCCGTGCTTGGCAGGGGCTAAGATAATGTTTTGATTTCCCATAGATGGGTATCCTATAATTACCGCTGGATACATATCAATGTTTTGTACAACAACAAATGTATCGGCAAACGTGCGTTTACCGACTTTGAATTGAACATGAGTTATGCCTATGATATTTAATTCGTTATTTCCTATATCCGAGAGTCTAACTCCGGATTTTTCAATCAGAAAGTTTGAAAACCACAAATGATGTGTCTTCAAATCCATGATATTACTTGGACTACCAGAGTCAAAAAATAACGTAAAGGATTTGTGTTCTAAATTTACAGCATATAAGGTTGGTCGTAACTCATTTTGGCTTATTATCGTATGAATTCGTTGCAAATCTACGGGAGCATGCACTGTTTTATTTAATTCGGCCGTGTGTTTCATAGGAAAATCTATTGTCTCACAATTATCTGATAAAACATTGAATTGATTATTCAATACTATTGATGTTGACATGAATGACCTTGACCCAACATCACTCTCTTCCCCTCTGGAGTTAACTATGTGGTATTTGCTTTGCTCTGCACATTCTGAAAATTAGTCTGACCTTGCGAGGTCTGGTTTGACGACCCAGGAAACGCGATATTCGAAGAAGTGTTTGTTTGCTTTGGACTCTGAACTGCATTGATATTTGGTTGTTTTTTCTTATTGTTAAAATGAGGATTTTTCATTTTATTCCCATATGGAACTGACTGTGGAATTGACTGTGTATTTCTAGGATTCTGTTGTGTCTTACGCGAGTAACATTGATTGTATGAATGTGTCGAACTATTATGAGTTGAGCAGAATTTCGTTCTGCAGTCCGCGCTTAAGTGACCTTGACGTTTGCAATTATAACATGTCATTCCCGCTACTTGACTATTAACTACGTTCACTGTTTGTGACTTTGTTTAATTCTTTGCAAAAACTTGAGTTAACACGGGATTGAGATCTGGACACTTAGACATGTGTTTTTTTATCTGTTTATATACATCCAATTCCGTACTTGCAGGCGTTAACTTTTTATCAAAACACTGCACTAAAGCTTCAGGCAACATAAGTGTCATGCAAGTTAAATACATTAATCGTAAAAAATCTTTCACGGAGATGTTATCTCTTGTAACCCATGTGGAATTACCTAAAATGTCCTGATATTCATTAAGCCTATCAGCTATGAGAGCTGCTCTCTCAATAACATTAAGCCGATTCATAGTGGCTTGATTAGGTGTATTTCTTAACGTTAATACTACATCCAAGGCTTCTTCACCCCCATAGACCGCGCGTAACCTAACTTTGAAATCATCGCAGGTAACTGTTTCTTGAAATGAAACACCTCTTAAATACGCACTCGCATCCCCCTTAGAAAAATCTATAAAACTTTTAGCTTCTTGTAATTGTTCAAAAGGGTCTACGATTTGTTTGGCATTTAAATGGGCATCGACTGATGAAATCCATAACTCCACATTTTGTGGCAAGAACCCATTGACTCGACCCTGAAAAGGAAGGATTGCTGACCTGGCATTTACAAGAGTCACAATTGGGGGAGGATTAGTCTGGCCTACGCCACTAGGTCCAGGGGTGGGGCTCACAGGGGGAGTCATGACTGCTGTATTTCTTTTCCTATCTCTTCGACCCCTTGCAATTCTATCAAAATATCTATATGAATACAGACATCCACTGCGTATACGCATATGTATAATAAAATTCCCCAAACAATGTTACTAATCCCAAGACATTTCCCGAGAATTTCTGAAAGAAAACCGAACACAAAGATATTTCCTGTAAATTTCTGAAAGAAAAAGGAATTAGCACAAAGAGAGAAAAAATTCTAGATGAGAATTCAGAGTTGAACACAGTTTCCTTTAATGAAAGGAAAATAAAAGATTAGCAAAACCACTCACCCCAGTAATAATCGACTAACGACTCGTGATAACTACACTTCACTGCCCAAACTGGAATGAATTTAAAAATTGTACTTAGCTTATATATGGTTCTGTTTGATGTCGTCACATCCTCTCACTCTCTCTTGATGTTTTGTTAGCGATGTATCGTTCGAGTTTCCGTTGAATGTAGTGCTTCCTGGATATGTTTTGTAAGCGTTGAACGTCAGTCCTTGGGTTTCCTAGGATGTTGATTGAAGATCCAGTTCATCAGTTTGTATGTATAACATTCATTAAATGTTATAGTTTTCGATGGACTATGTTACTTAGTCAAAATTGTAGATACATTAACGTTGAGTTCTTGAAGATCTTTCTCTGGTTTTTACAGCTTTATTTTGATGTCTTGAAGATCTTCCCCTAATTCTTAGAGTTTATTATTATAATTACTTGAAGATCTTTCTCTGATTCGTAGAGTTTAACCGCTGCCACCATTTATTAGTGTGTTACTTTTATAAGCAAACATTGAGTATGTGTTGTTTAAGATGTTAAGTCTGGATAACGAAGTTCATCTTATTAGCTTTAAAAAGTATTTATTCTCTGAAAAACAACAGAGTTAAACTTCTCCATCAAAGGAGTGGAGCTGGTTTGGTCGGATGACCAATTCAGGTGAAGTATAGATATGAACTGCTTAAATTATCAATATCACAGATATCGTATGCTTAGTTGTCGTAGCATTTAAACACAATATGGAAACTGTTACATTCTTTCTCGGAAGACACCTGCATCCGGTGACGACACAATCTTTCACACACTGATGCATTGGTGTTGACGTTTCAGAAAAATGTTACATTGCCAAGGCTGCATAGTGCATCCTGTTTATGACTTTATATGACTACAGCAAATCTCACGCTAGCATATTCATCCAAAATGACATATTACGTCATGTGTTTTAAACATGTAATAACAAACTATTTCATTTATTACACACAC
>NC_090738.1:75533207-75542215 GCF_036898095.1 Palaemon carinicauda
TTTTGATACATTAATGTCTGGATTCTCTTAACGACCTCGGGATCAGAGCCCCAGGCGAAATCACACAAAGACAAGAGCTTGGCTCCGGCCGGGAATCGAACCCTGGTCGGCAAGCTTGTACAGACAGTGACTAACCCACTTGGCCACGAAGAAAGATAAAAGTCAATGACAATTCTTCTGTACTTATACCTGTCGAATTCAGGTATTTTGTACTTAGAATTGAAATCAACCCATCTTCACCATCGTAGCTAATTGGTAGTTTGTTACTTGGCATTCAATTAATGATAAATTTTGCACATTTTTACGTGTTTTTCATATTCAAATAAGCCATATATATTTTTGATACATTAATGTCTGGATTCTCTTAACGACCTCGGGATCAGAGCCCCAGGCGAAATCACACAAAGACAAGAGCTTGGCTCCGGCCGGGAATCGAACCCTGGTCGGCAAGCTTGTACAGACAGTGACTAACCCACTTGGCCACGAAGAAAGATAAAAGTCAATGACAATTCTTCTGTACTTATACCTGTCGAATTCAGGTATTTTGTACTTAGAATTGAAATCAACCCATCTTCACCATCGTAGCTAATTGGTAGTTTGTTACTTGGCATTCAATTAATGATAAATTTTGCACATTTTTACGTGTTTTTCATATTCAAATAAGCCATATATATTTTTGATACATTAATGTCTGGATTCTCTTAACGACCTCGGGATCAGAGCCCCAGGCGAAATCACACAAAGACAAGAGCTTGGCTCCGGCCGGGAATCGAACCCTGGTCGGCAAGCTTGTACAGACAGTGACTAACCCACTTGGCCACGAAGAAAGATAAAAGTCAATGACAATTCTTCTGTACTTATACCTGTCGAATTCAGGTATTTTGTACTTAGAATTGAAATCAACCCATCTTCACCATCGTAGCTAATTGGTAGTTTGTTACTTGGCATTCAATTAATGATAAATTTTGCACATTTTTACGTGTTTTTCATATTCAAATAAGCCATATATATTTTTGATACATTAATGTCTGGATTCTCTTAACGACCTCGGGATCAGAGCCCCAGGCGAAATCACACAAAGACAAGAGCTTGGCTCCGGCCGGGAATCGAACCCTGGTCGGCAAGCTTGTACAGACAGTGACTAACCCACTTGGCCACGAAGAAAGATAAAAGTCAATGACAATTCTTCTGTACTTATACCTGTCGAATTCAGGTATTTTGTACTTAGAATTGAAATCAACCCATCTTCACCATCGTAGCTAATTGGTAGTTTGTTACTTGGCATTCAATTAATGATAAATTTTGCACATTTTTACGTGTTTTTCATATTCAAATAAGCCATATATATTTTTGATACATTAATGTCTGGATTCTCTTAACGACCTCGGGATCAGAGCCCCAGGCGAAATCACACAAAGACAAGAGCTTGGCTCCGGCCGGGAATCGAACCCTGGTCGGCAAGCTTGTACAGACAGTGACTAACCCACTTGGCCACGAAGAAAGATAAAAGTCAATGACAATTCTTCTGTACTTATACCTGTCGAATTCAGGTATTTTGTACTTAGAATTGAAATCAACCCATCTTCACCATCGTAGCTAATTGGTAGTTTGTTACTTGGCATTCAATTAATGATAAATTTTGCACATTTTTACGTGTTTTTCATATTCAAATAAGCCATATATATTTTTGATACATTAATGTCTGGATTCTCTTAACGACCTCGGGATCAGAGCCCCAGGCGAAATCACACAAAGACAAGAGCTTGGCTCCGGCCGGGAATCGAACCCTGGTCGGCAAGCTTGTACAGACATTAATGTATCAAAAATATATATGGCTTATTTGAATATGAAAAACACGTAAAAATGTGCAAAATTTATCATTAATTGAATGCCAAGTAACAAACTACCAATTAGCTACGATGGTGAAGATGGGTTGATTTCAATTCTAAGTACAAAATACCTGAATTCAACAGGTATAAGTACAGAAGAATTGTCATTGACTTTTATCTTTCTTCGTGGCCAAGTGGGTTAGTCACTGTCTGTACAAGCTTGCCGACCAGGGTTCGATTCCCGGCCGGAGCCAAGCTCTTGTCTTTGTGTGATTTCGCCTGGGGCTCTGATCCCGAGGTCGTTAAGAGAATCCAGACATTAATGTATCAAAAATATATATGGCTTATTTGAATATGAAAAACACGTAAAAATGTGCAAAATATATCATTAATTGAATGCCAAGTAACAAACTACCAATTAGCTACGATGGTGAAGATGGGTTGATTTCAATTCTAAGTACAAAATACCTGAATTCGACAGGTATAAGTACAGAAGAATTGTCATTGACTTTTATCTTTCTTCGTGGCCAAGTGGGTTAGTCACTGTCTGTACAAGCTTGCCGACCAGGGTTCGATTCCCGACCGGAGCCAAGCTCTTGTCTTTGTGTGATTTCGCCTGGGGCTCTGATCCCGAGGTCGTTAAGAGAATCCAGACATTAATGTATCAAAAATATATATGGCTTATTTGAATATGAAAAACACGTAAAAATGTGCAAAATTTATCATTAATTGAATGCCAAGTAACAAACTACCAATTAGCTACGATGGTGAAGATGGGTTGATTTCAATTCTAAGTACAAAATACCTGAATTCGACAGGTATAAGTACAGAAGAATTGTCATTGACTTTTATCTTTCTTCGTGGCCAAGTGGGTTAGTCACTGTCTGTACAAGCTTGCCGACCAGGGTTCGATTCCCGGCCGGAGCCAAGCTCTTGTCTTTGTGTGATTTCGCCTGGGGCTTTGATCCCGAGGTCGTTAAGAGAATCCAGACATTAATGTATCAAAAATATATATGGCTTATTTGAATATGAAAAACACGTAAAAATGTGCAAAATTTATCATTAATTGAATGCCAAGTAACAAACTACCAATTAGCTACGATGGTGAAGATGGGTTGATTTCAATTCTAAGTACAAAATACCTGAATTCGACAGGTATAAGTACAGAAGAATTGTCATTGACTTTTATCTTTCTTCGTGGCCAAGTGGGTTAGTCACTGTCTGTACAAGCTTGCCGACCAGGGTTCGATTCCCGGCCGGAGCCAAGCTCTTGTCTTTGTGTGATTTCGCCTGGGGCTCTGATCCCGAGGTCGTTAAGAGAATCCAGACATTAATGTATCAAAAATATATATGGCTTATTTGAATATGAAAAACACGTAAAAATGTGCAAAATTTATCATTAATTGAATGCCAAGTAACAAACTACCAATTAGCTACGATGGTGAAGATGGGTTGATTTCAATTCTAAGTACAAAATACCTGAATTCGACAGGTATAAGTACAGAAGAATTGTCATTGACTTTTATCTTTCTTCGTGGCCAAGTGGGTTAGTCACTGTCTGTACAAGCTTGCCGACCAGGGTTCGATTCCCGGCCGGAGCCAAGCTCTTGTCTTTGTGTGATTTCGCCTGGGGCTCTGATCCCGAGGTCGTTAAGAGAATCCAGACATTAATGTATCAAAATTATATATGGCTTATTTGAATATGAAAAACACGTAAAAATGTGCAAAATTTATCATTAATTGAATGCCAAGTAACAAACTACCAATTAGCTACGATGGTGAAGATGGGTTGATTTCAATTCTAAGTACAAAATACCTGAATTCGACAGGTATAAGTACAGAAGAATTGTCATTGACTTTTATCTTTCTTCGTGGCCAAGTGGGTTAGTCACTGTCTGTACAAGCTTGCCGACCAGGGTTCGATTCCCGGCCGGAGCCAAGCTCTTGTCTTTGTGTGATTTCGCCTGGGGCTCTGATCCCGAGGTCGTTAAGAGAATCCAGACATTAATGTATCAAAAATATATATGGCTTATTTGAATATGAAAAATACGTAAAAATGTGCAAAATTTATCATTAATTGAATGCCAAGTAACAAACTACCAATTAGCTACGATGGTGAAGATGGGTTGATTTCAATTCTAAGTACAAAATACCTGAATTCGACAGGTATAAGTACAGAAGAATTGTCATTGACTTTTATCTTTCTTCGTGGCCAAGTGGGTTAGTCACTGTCTGTACAAGCTTGCCGACCAGGGTTCGATTCCCGGCCGGAGCCAAGCTCTTGTCTTTGTGTGATTTGGCCTGGGGCTCTGATCCCGAGGTCGTTAAGAGAATCCAGACATTAATGTATCAAAATTATATATGGCTTATTTGAATATGAAAAACACGTAAAAATGTGCAAAATTTATCATTAATTGAATGCCAAGTAACAAACTACCAATTAGCTACGATGGTGAAGATGGGTTGATTTCAATTCTAAGTACAAAATACCTGAATTCGACAGGTATAAGTACAGAAGAATTGTCATTGACTTTTATCTTTCTTCGTGGCCAAGTGGGTTAGTCACTGTCTGTACAAGCTTGCCGACCAGGGTTCGATTCCCGGCCGGAGCCAAGCGCTTGTCTTTGTGTGATTTCGCCTGGGGCTCTGATCCCGAGGTCGTTAAGAGAATCCAGACATTAATGTATCAAAAATATATATGGCTTATTTGAATATGAAAAACACGTAAAAATGTGCAAAATTTATCATTAATTGAATGCCAAGTAACAAACTACCAATTAGCTACGATGGTGAAGATGGGTTGATTTCAATTCTAAGTACAAAATACCTGAATTCGACAGGTATAAGTACAGAAGAATTGTCATTGACTTTTATCTTTCTTCGTGGCCAAGTGGGTTAGTCACTGTCTGTACAAGCTTGCCGACCAGGGTTCGATTCCTGGCCGGAGCCAAGCTCTTGTCTTTGTGTGATTTCGCCTGGGCTCTGATCCCGAGGTCGTTAAGAGAATCCAGACATTAATGTATCAAAAATATATATGGCTTATTTGAATATGAAAAACACGTAAAAATGTGCAAAATTTATCATTAATTGAATGCCAAGTAACAAACTACCAATTAGCTACGATGGTGAAGATGGGTTGATTTCAATTCTAAGTACAAAATACCTGAATTCGACAGGTATAAGTACAGAAGAATTGTCATTGACTTTTATCTTTCTTCGTGGCCAAGTGGGTTAGTCACTGTCTGTACAAGCTTGCCGACCAGGGTTCGATTCCCGGCCGGAGCCAAGCTCTTGTCTTTGTGTGATTTCGCCTGGGGCTCTGATCCCGAGGTCGTTAAGAGAATCCAGACATTAATGTATCAAAAATATATATGGCTTATTTGAATATGAAAAACACGTAAAAATGTGCAAAATTTATCATTAATTGAATGCCAAGTAACAAACTACCAATTAGCTACGATGGTGAAGATGGGTTGATTTCAATTCTAAGTACAAAATACCTGAATTCGACAGGTATAAGTACAGAAGAATTGTCATTGACTTTTATCTTTCTTCGTGGCCAAGTGGGTTAGTCACTGTCTGTACAAGCTTGCCGACCAGGGTTCGATTCCCGGCCGGAGCCAAGCTCTTGTCTTTGTGTGATTTCGCCTGGGGCTCTGATCCCGAGGTCGTTAAGAGAATCCAGACATTAATGTATCAAAAATATATATGGCTTATTTGAATATGAAAAACACGTAAAAATGTGCAAAATATATCATTAATTGAATGCCAAGTAACAAACTACCAATTAGCTACGATGGTGAAGATGGGTTGATTTCAATTCTAAGTACAAAATACCTGAATTCGACAGGTATAAGTACAGAAGAATTGTCATTGACTTTTATCTTTCTTCGTGGCCAAGTGGGTTAGTCACTGTCTGTACAAGCTTGCCGACCAGGGTTCGATTCCCGGCCGGAGCCAAGCTCTTGTCTTTGTGTGATTTCGCCTGGGGCTCTGATCCCGAGGTCGTTAAGAGAATCCAGACATTAATGTATCAAAAATATATATGGCTTATTTGAATATGAAAAACACGTAAAAATGTGCAAAATTTATCATTAATTGAATGCCAAGTAACAAACTACTAATTAGCTACGATGGTGAAGATGGGTTGATTTCAATTCTAAGTACAAAATACCTGAATTCGACAGGTATAAGTACAGAAGAATTGTCATTGACTTTTATCTTTCTTCGTGGCCAAGTGGGTTAGTCACTGTCTGTACAAGCTTGCCGACCAGGGTTCGATTCCCGGCCGGAGCCAAGCTCTTGTCTTTGTGTGATTTCGCCTGGGGCTCTGATCCCGAGGTCGTTAAGAGAATCCAGACATTAATGTATCAAAAATATATATGGCTTATTTGAATATGAAAAACACGTAAAAATATGCAAAATTTATCATTAATTGAATGCCAAGTAACAAACTACCAATTAGCTACGATGGTGAAGATGGGTTGATTTCAATTCTAAGTACAAAATACCTAAATTCGACAGGTATAAGTACAGAAGAATTGTCATTGACTTTTATCTTTCTTCGTGGCCAAGTGGGTTAGTCACTGTCTGTACAAGCTTGCCGACCAGGGTTCGATTCCCGGCCGGAGCCAAGCTCTTGTCTTTGTGTGATTTCGCCTGGGGCTCTGATCCCGAGGTCGTTAAGAGAATCCAGACATTAATGTATCAAAAATATATATGGCTTATTTGAATATGAAAAACACGTAAAAATGTGCAAAATTTATCATTAATTGAATGCCAAGTAACAAACTACCAATTAGCTACGATGGTGAAGATGGGTTGATTTCAATTCTAAGTACAAAATACCTGAATTCGACAGGTATAAGTACAGAAGAATTGTCATTGACTTTTATCTTTCTTCGTGGCCAAGTGGGTTAGTCACTGTCTGTACAAGCTTGCCGACCAGGGTTCGATTCCCGGCCGGAGCCAAGCTCTTGTCTTTGTGTGATTTCGCCTGGGGCTCTGATCCCGAGGTCGTTAAGAGAATCCAGACATTAATGTATCAAAAATATATATGGCTTATTTGAATATGAAAAACACGTAAAAATGTGCAAAATTTATCATTAATTGAATGCCAAGTAACAAACTACCAATTAGCTACGATGGTGAAGATGGGTTGATTTCAATTCTAAGTACAAAATACCTGAATTCGACAGGTATAAGTACAGAAGAATTGTCATTGACTTTTATCTTTCTTCGTGGCCAAGTGGGTTAGTCACTGTCTGTACAAGCTTGCCGACCAGGGTTCGATTCCCGGCCGGAGCCAAGCTCTTGTCTTTGTGTGATTTCGCCTGGGGCTCTGATCCCGAGGTCGTTAAGAGAATCCAGACATTAATGTATCAAAAAAATATATATGGCTTATTTGAATATGAAAAACACGTAAAAATGTGCAAAATTTATCATTAATTGAATGCCAAGTAACAAACTACCAATTAGCTACGATGGTGAAGATGGGTTGATTTCAATTCTAAGTACAAAATACCTGAATTCGACAGGTATAAGTACAGAAGAATTGTCATTGACTTTTATCTTTCTTCGTGGCCAAGTGGGTTAGTCACTGTCTGTACAAGCTTGCCGACCAGGGTTCGATTCCCGGCCGGAGCCAAGCTCTTGCCTTTGTGTGATTTCGCCTGGGGCTCTGATCCCGAGGTCGTTAAGAGAATCCAGACATTAATGTATCAAAAATATATATGGCTTATTTGAATATGAAAAACACGTAAAAATGTGCAAAATTTATCATTAATTGAATGCCAAGTAACAAACTACCAATTAGCTACGATGGTGAAGATGGGTTGATTTCAATTCTAAGTACAAAATACCTGAATTCGACAGGTATAAGTACAGAAGAATTGTCCATTGACTTTTATCTTTCTTCGTGGCCAAGTGGGTTAGTCACTGTCTGTACAAGCTTGCCGACCAGGGTTCGATTCCCGGCCGGAGCCAAGCTCTTGTCTTTGTGTGATTTCGCCTGGGGCTCTGATCCCGAGGTCGTTAAGAGAATCCAGACATTAATGTATCAAAAATATATATGGCTTATTTGAATATGAAAAACACGTAAAAATGTGCAAAATTTATCATTAATTGAATGCCAAGTAACAAACTACCAATTAGCTACGATGGTGAAGATGGGTTGATTTCAATTCTAAGTACAAAATACCTGAATTCGACAGGTATAAGTACAGAAGAATTGTCATTGACTTTTATCTTTCTTCGTGGCCAAGTGGGTTAGTCACTTGTCTGTACAAGCTTGCCGACCAGGGTTCGATTCCCGGCCGGAGCCAAGCTCTTGTCTTTGTGTGATTTCGCCTGGGGCTCTGATCCCGAGGTCGTTAAGAGAATCCAGACATTAATGTATCAAAAATATATATGGCTTATTTGAATATGAAAAACACGTAAAAATGTGCAAAATTTATCATTAATTGAATGCCAAGTAACAAACTACCAATTAGCTACGATGGTGAAGATGGGTTGATTTCAATTCTAAGTACAAAATACCTGAATTCGACAGGTATAAGTACAGGAGAATTGTCATTGACTTTTATCTTTCTTCGTGGCCAAGTGGGTTAGTCACTGTCTGTACAAGCTTGCCGACCAGGGTTCGATTCCCGGCCGGAGCCAAGCTCTTGTCTTTGTGTGATTTCGCCTGGGGCTCTGATCCCAAGGTCGTTAAGAGAATCCAGACATTAATGTATCAAAAATATATATGGCTTATTTGAATATGAAAAACACGTAAAAATGTGCAAAATTTATCATTAATTGAATGCCAAGTAACAAACTACCAATTAGCTACGATGGTGAAGATGGGTTGATTTCAATTCTAAGTACAAAATACCTGAATTCGACAGGTATAAGTACAGAAGAATTGTCATTGACTTTTATCTTTCTTCGTGGCCAAGTGGGTTAGTCACTGTCTGTACAAGCTTGCCGACCAGGGTTCGATTCCCGGCCGGAGCCAAGCTCTTGTCTTTGTGTGATTTCGCCTGGGGCTCTGATCCCGAGGTCGTTAAGAGAATCCAGACATTAATGTATCAAAATTATATATGGCTTATTTGAATATGAAAAACACGTAAAAATGTGCAAAATTTATCATTAATTGAATGCCAAGTAACAAACTACCAATTAGCTACGATGGTGAAG
>NC_090738.1:75542715-75547715 GCF_036898095.1 Palaemon carinicauda
AAAACTGGTTGCATCCATTAGCTGTGCTCTTAGCACTAGGTCTGTCACCGAAGCAAACTGGAGAGAGCCCAGTACCCTCTCCTGTTCGCGTCTTGATATCCTTTCGGAATCTAGAAGTCTCTTGACAGAACCCGCTATCTCCTTCCTTTTCTTCGCCGGATGGAGAAACGGTAATGACAAAAGGTCCCAGTGGATTCCCAGCCACTGGAACTTTTGAGATGGAGAAAGTCGAGACTTTTTTCTGTTGATCTTGAAATCTAGGTACTCTAGGAACTGGATCACTTGACTGGAAGCTTGCAAGCATTCTGTCTCGGATGCTGCCTACACCAACCAGTCGTCCAGGTAGGCTACTACATGAATTCCCTTTAGGCGTAATTGTTTGAGAGCTACGCTCGCAAGCTTCGTAAAAATCCTTGGGGCTATGTTTAGCCCGAATGGCATGGCTCTGAAGGCGTATAGTCTTCGTTGTAGCCTTGAACCCTAGGTAGTGGGAGAGTCGACGGTTGATTGGAATGTGCCAATAGGCGTTCTGACAAGTCTATAGAGACGGAATAGTGCCCTCTTGGGCAGTAAGGTCCTTATGTGTTGCAGTGTTAGCATCTTGAATTTGCAATTCACTATGAACTTGTTGAGTGGCGACAAGTCCAGAATGACTCTGAGCTTTTCCGAGTCTTTCTTGGGAACCTACAAAACAGCCTCCCTTAGGAATTTGATGGACTTCACCTTTCGGATCACATTTTCTCCAACAGTTCTTGAACGTACTCCTCCAGAACTGGGGTGGAGTGTTGGAAAAACCGAAGGCACGGGGGTGGAGTGCTGTACCAGCTCCAGCCCAGTCCATTCTTGAGTAGGCTGTGGGCCCAGGGATCGAAGGTCCACCGATCCCGAAATTTCAGAAGTCTCCCTCCTACCGGTATCATCCCCACTTGGACTGCCGTCCTGAGGTCTTGCCTCCCTGACCACGACCACCCCTGAATCCCCTTCCCCTTGAGGGGCGCCTAGGACGAGCCTCTGGCTGCTCCTCTAGGCTTTTGCCTCGAAAGGAAGTAGACTGCCCTTTGAACGATGGGGTGAATGCCGTGGACTGTGTCGACACGGCCTGGGGTACCCACTGAAAAGTGGTCGGGGTTTGTGCCACGATCTGGGGCACTGGAGGCAATGGCAATTGCAGTTGCTGTTGCTCTCTAAAAGGCTTGGCTGGCCGAGACGGTAGCCTAGTCCTCATAGTCTTCCTCTTTGGTTGAGGACCCTCATCCGGGGAAGACTTTCTTTTGATAGCCAGGCCCCACTTCTGGAGAAGGTTTCTATTCTCCAAGGCGGCCTTATCAACTACTTCTTTGACCAAATCAGAAGGGAAAAGGTCTTTGCCCCAAATGTTGGAGGAGAATAGTTTCCTTGGCTCGTGCCTCACCGTAGCCGAGGTGAACACGAACTCCCTACAAGCTCTCCTCGCCTTGACGAAGCCATAAAGATCCTTCGTCACTGTGGCCAGATGAGTCTTGGCCACAACCATGAACATTTCATGGACTTTGGGGTCACTTGCCATCGTCTCAAGAGTAGTCTGAAGAGACATTGAGGCAGCCAGTCTTTCTTTTGTCTCGAACTCTCTCTGCAAGAGAAAGTCAGACAGCTTAGGGAGGTCCTCGCCGAACTGACGTCCGGCGATATCAGCCTCCAACTTCCCAACTGAGAACGTAAGATGGACGTCCTTCCAGTCTTTGTGGGTCCATAGGCATGGCCAGCGACAAGGGTTTACACTTCCTCCAGGGAGGGCCAAGGCTTGCCGGCCTCGACTGCTTTTAGTACAGCCGCAAACCCTTTCTGTAAAAAGGGGTAACGCTCTATTAGGAGAGGACACAAAGGAAGGGAGCTTCTTGCTCAATGCAGCTACCTTTGAGTTAGAGAAGCCCCCCTAGGGGAAACTGAGCCCAACTTATCCGAGATGACGATCTTTCCAGTCGTCATCGGCATGTGCTCAGCATACCTCCATGGTTTAGCATCTGAGCACAAGGGAAGGTCTTTCACATTGAGCCTTTTCTGGGGCCCATGTGATTCTGCAAGGCTCTGCATCTGCAGTTCCATTGCAGCTGCCTTCTCCTGATTCTCCTTCTGCATTTGTTGGATCATTCCAACAATGGAGGAGAGGGCCTGTCCCAGCTCTACTGGGAGACCGGCCGATGTTGAGGGAATAGGCTCCGGGATCTGAACCGGAGTGGCCGACACCTCGTCGACCTCTTCCTCTACAACGTCTGGAGCTTGAACTTCACCCTGGGCTTTCTGCCAGGAGGTCTTCCTTCAGACGCTCGTCCACGTCAGACTTCCTGTCATCAAACTGGATGTCTTGCATAGCGACCGTGACTTCAGCACCCACCTGGATCTGAACTTGGGGGATCTCCTCTTGAGGCTGGGGAATCACTGCATCAGCTGATGCCTTAGGGAAAAGATACGCCCTCATCTTCTCACTTGGAGGATAAGGTCCAGATGTGTTCTTCTAGAAGCCCCTTACCCAGGTACGAAGCTTCTCCCTTGCTATATCCCTTGATTCCGCCATCCTAGGGGAATCAAAGGCCTCAGTAATTAGGTTAGTGCACACAGTACATACCTGAGGGTCCCAATACCGGAGATCACCCTTGGAGACAGCGCAGGCTGCGTGTCTCCTACCAAACTCATGTCCGCAGAGGCTCTTGCTGCGGACGTTGCAGAAGACACTTCCGCACTTCGGAGGGTCCTTCTGTAAAGAGAAGAAATTTCATGAGTATCAAGTGAACTATGTATCACTGATATGCATAGTATAGCATAACAATTCAGAAAGGAAAGACACACACTTGTGTTTCCTTCACAACCAATTGCTGCAGCCTTCCAGATAATAAAATCGAATGGTTAATCTCTTCTAGAATAACCAATGCAAACGTTTCCAGAGGAAACAGGTGGAGCTCACACCTAAGCAATGATTTTAAAATCCTGGATAATAGACAAGAAAGAATTCACTTTCTTATCTGTAGGGCAACAGCAAAGGGAAGGTCCGCGCAAGAAAACACGAAAGTGTTAGAACAGCACAGTGCTGTACCAAAACTTATACTATAGTTTTCTTCTTACAGTATATGTTTATACTGAAGAATACTGGTACAGTATAGGAGGTTATGTGCCGGCCGGCAACACACCCATGAACTAGCTTTAAAGTATACTACTTAACAGCTATAAGGTGGCAGAACGCTGGTTCAAATGCATGTGCCGGCCGGCAGTAACTGCCGGCCGGCAACAGCCAATGTCGGCCGGCAATGACTGCCGGCCGGCAACTACACAAGGTAGTACCCGGCTGTCGGCCACACTCTTGGCGACCGGCAGACAAGGGCTGACACTAGCCGGCCGGCAAAGGTACACGACCTATGCCAGCCGGCAGCAAAAGAACCAGAGGACTACGACTGCCCAGCTGCCGGCCTCATAGGCCGGCAGCCGGGTCGGGTACAGCACTCGAAGAAAAACAGAATGGATGCCGGGATAAGAGTGTACACTACCTCCAAGCCCGGCAATCCGAAAGAGTGCATATAAGGAAGGGGAGAATCTAATTCAGGCTTCCTGACCAATGCCGTCTGGCTCTACAGGCAGGCATGGATGAGGGACCAAGGGAGGTCCGGGCAGCACTCAAAGCAGAAGATCCTTGCCAACCGGCAGCTCTGCCGGCCGGCAAGGGACTGAGTCAATTCCAAATCCTAACCTATTCTAGGTCCAGATGTAGAATGACGTACAGTACTGTAATGGCTAGGCCATTACGGAGATAGAGGGGGAAGGGACAAAAGAGGGTCCTACCAACCTTGCTTTAGTTAAGGATCACCCCCAGCCAAGAAACTCATCTTAGCCTCAGGGAGATCCTAAGAGGGAGGCCAGCAATACTTTCCAGCTCCCAGAGAACCAAAGCAAGGAAGGTGTTGCTACTCCCAGGGAAAGAATCTTATCCTCCCCCTAGAACAGCAACAAGGACTAGTCTGGTAGATCACAAAAGAAGGAATCATCTCGTACAGAAACCTTCGGTAGTGACCTAAGGAGGCTAAGCCTCCTATGTCTGTGCCAGACCAGCGAGGGAGCTCTACCCCAAGCCAGACAAACACAGACTCAGACTAAAAACTCTGTTGTTCTGTCCCTCTTTGAAACCGGACTTACTGGAACAGGAAGGTACAGTAACACCCCAGTATAGTTTTATCGAAAATTAATTCAGATAAACCGCTTAGGGATAAGCCCAAGGCTTAAACAGAGGGAAAGGGATTGCATACCTTCTCCGAAGAAAAGAAGAGCAACCGGGGAGTATGAGAAAGTATACTAAGGCTCCATAAGCAACTTAGCCTAGGCACCAAGAGAATCGATTACCTAAATCACCGAAACTCATTCGTATACTATCTTGGAAATATTCAACATAATCTTAAATGTATAAAAAACAGCCTAAAGCTTCAATAAAATTTTAATACACTCGGAAAAACCAAAATCATGCATAAAGTACTAGGACCAAACGACTAGGCTACATAGCCTAGCGTAGGCCAGAATTGGCGAATACTTCGCCAAAATAATACTATAGCACGAAAGGAAATCCTATGTAACGCTAAATAGCTAAAATTTATTAAAGCAAAACAACCGGGAATGTCGCTCAGGCTAACTAAACTTATACCTAGCGAGCGACAGCGTCCATGACGCCTCTGGTAGGCTACAGCTCTTGTAACCAAGATTAAACCTATTAATCACTTAAAAAATTACCAAGAGCCTACATTTATACATAAAAGACATGGTACTCAACTTATCAGAGGCCGACGAAGTTGGAGAAGCCATGAAAAGTAGAATAAATCCAAGATTTGTGAGAAACACAGGAAAAAACACCGAGTTGTTAAGCTACGCAAAACGGAATACAGATGGCGCCAGGATTGGCGCCAGGCACGCTTACGACAACGGGAGATAGGGAGTCTTGGGAGCGGCTTCCCCCTTTTTCTTCCCGATTTCGTTTCTTGCCAATTGAC
>NC_090738.1:75565215-75572715 GCF_036898095.1 Palaemon carinicauda
TGTAGATCAAAAGTGTATAGCCTCTGTAGAAAGGCCGAACTAACATTCCAAACACAAGCTCTGTCTCTTATCACCTCCCTCACCGAGGTCTCCTGTCACGTAACCAAAACGTAAACAAAAAAGATAATGAGTGTTAAAAGGGTAATTCAAAAACTTTAACGTGCAGGGAGGAGGTGCAAAATCACCACACTACAACTTAACTTCCGTAATATATACAATACAAATTTCCTTGAAGATAAATACTTATATACTAAATGCCTTAATATTAAATGTTAACAAAATCACAAGGTTGACTAAAAACTGAAAAATTACGTTAACATCTGATACACACATATCAACTACTGTAAGTCTTTGTGGTAATATGTCACTAACAAGTGGACATTACAGGCAATAGTGTTCAAGGGTGTTGGCGTTGGGTGCGTCATATACCGTACAGGAGGTGTAATGAGTAACACCATCTTGTTTAGCCACCTACCAACTTGTCGTCAACCCAGCCGAAGATGCAAACAAATGTGTTATTTCGACGAACCATGAGTCTAATGAGGCGATATTTGTGTTGGTGAGGAAGGAAGTGATCTTAATTGTGTATTGATACACTGGTGATTCTCTCAGCATCACTACAGCGATGAGTAGGTTAGCGAGCAGCGTAGCACGTCATTTTTCTGCAGCACAGGAGAGATGAAGTGGGAGGATCAGTGTCTGGAGGATCCAGTTTACAGGCAGCCTTTGTGAGATGGTCAACGGTGCTGTTAACCAGAAGACCCACGTGAGAGGGAAATTGTTAGGAGCTGCGCTACCAGTGAGCTCATGTTGGCGTGTCTAGTTGCCTAAGTATTTGTGTAACCAGGGGCTGGTATACTAGCTTGTGTGATGAAAGGGCTTGCGGAGCTGGTTTAAGTCGCTGATGATCCAGACGTTGTTTCTGGTCCGTGTGATTAAAAAAACTGCATCTAGATGTCCATGTATTTATCAATACGTGGAGCTTGATTACTTTGGGAGGTGATGGCCTTTAGCCCTCTGGCTGGGGTTATAAAGTGGGTTAGAAAACTGCACATCTAACATTATCATCCTCATGCAGCGAGACGTCCGTCTAGAGGTGATGGGCTATACTGGTGGAAGAGCGCAGTCTGTTGATGGTGTCCAATGCACGTTGTAGTTCAAGTGGACCCAAGTCAGTCATAGAGACTGGAGTGTAAGAGATTGCTGGTACAAGAATGTGCCAGGGTGCCAGACCATGATCCACGTTCTCTGGCATGATGTTGAAATCAAGCCCAGGAATGATTGAACAGACAGTAATAATCTAGTGTTCGTTCCCTAATGCATAGTTGTAAACGAGATGAATCTAGATACAGAGACGTTCTGATGATATGTGAATATTAAGGAGACTGGTGAAGGTAATACAGGCATTTCATACTGAAGTATATTCTCTAAATGAGCGGAGGGAGAAGGAGTTTTTGTTACTTGTTTACATTTCTAATGAAGGCTGGACAACCTAGAATGAGTCTCATTGCTTGATTCTTGAATTTTTCAAGAGGCTGTGGAGTTAATCTTGAGAGTTGACATAGTGTAGGGGAAAGATAATATACCACTGAGCGGATGAGAGAAATGTATATGGTTCTGGCCACTGGAATAGATACTCCTGCAGATTGATTAGTAAGTCATTTGAGAGGAGTCAGGCATCGCTATAACCAGACCAGCAGATCTTGACCCATGGGATGTAATATTTGTCTTGCTGGAATGGATGGTGTAATTCCCAAATAAATATAATGTGTGCATAAAGGTACAACATTGTCCTCCACAGACTACGGGAGGATGGGTTTTAATAGAAGGAGGAGAGGAAGCGTTGCAAGTTATCCGAAGATGTTGAGTGAATACAAATATCGTCTTCATAGAAAGTGATGGTTGTGTTTTCATTATCAGGAAGTAAAGAAAGATGGCGATGAAGGAGAATATTAAAGAAGAATGGACTAGGCACTCCCCTTGTGGAGTAACAAGTTCCAGTTCCTTTGTATTGCTCAATGCTCCCTTAAACAGCACATGAAAGATTCTATTTTGTAGATATCCACCTTAAAAGGTTTCCCTTGATTCCAAAATAAATAAGTTGATCTAAAATAATGTTTCTATTTGCAACATCAAATGTACTTTTCAAATCAATAAAAGCTACAACATTTGTTAAGGAGAGATGAGTGTAGAGCTCCATGAGAAAATAATGTGTTCCTCGTTGGGGTAGGGAGCTGTATATTCTAGACGAAAGGTTTTTTTTTATTTCAAAATCAATAAGTGTAGAATAATGTCTCTATTTGCAATATCGAATTTTACCTGTGTAATTGAACATCCACTGGAAATTCATTTATGATAAATTCTACTGGCTGGATAGGGATTTGATCGTAGGCCCTGATTCGAAACTTGACCAATCAAGTTCTATAGGGTGGATAAGCTCCTTTCAAGACCACTCTATATATACCTGTCAAATTCAGGGATCTCTTCTTGGATATAAAATTAACTCATGAGACCGTCCACTGTCAGAGCCTTTTAAAATCTTTCCCCCAACCACAATCGTAAAAAAGCTCCTACGCCCAAGTATGTATATATATATATATATATATATATATATAATATATATATATATATATATATATATATATATATAAAATATATATATATATATATATATATATATATATATATATATATATATATATATATATATATATATATATATATATATACGCATTTCGTGATTGATAGTAAGTGATCAGTTGTTTCAAAATACCCCATTTACCACAATTTTTTTTTAACATTAATTGATAGTGATAATCTTTCTATCTCTCTCTCTCTCTCTCTCTCTCTCTCTCTCTCTCTCTCTCTCTCTCTCTCTCTCTCTCTCTCTCTCGTATATATAAATATACTGTTGACTTTCACCGTATATGATATTGATTAATAATATTGATTCAAATGAAAGTATTTGGAAAATGAAGAAAGCAAAGGGATCTACCATGTTTTCTGTGTAGGAAATTTTTTTTTAACCAAGCAAGGCTTAATGTATAAGTAATCAACATTCCCTATAATAAAAGAATATTAGATTTAACAGCGATCTCTCTCTCTCTCTCTCTCTCTCTCTCTCTCTCTCTCTCTCTCTCTCTCTCTCTCTCTCTCTCTCAGCGCCATCTAGGACTTTGTCTAACAACAAGCTCATTTGTGTGGTCTGCAAAATTTCTCATTTATTTAGGAAATACAAAGATCTGCATCACCTAGAATTGACTGAAAGCTGCGGTAGTGCTTAGTGATCAGTGCTGTGACATTAGTGTGTTTACGAGTTTTTAAACTTAAACTTTATTTAGGATTAAAAATCTAGTTCACTCTGCCATACCACTACGTTCAATTTTTTTGTAAACCACGCATGTGCAGTGCATTGTGTGTGACGTGGTTATCCTCGTCATGACAACGTCACTGTACCCAAGAAACCAACTCAGATACGGGCGTTGTAAAAACACCAGTAAATAATGAGTATAGAATTCTCAAGACATGATGTTGAGGAGGATCTGGCTTTGAGTGATGATAATGCTGAAGAGTATCTGCTTACACAGGAACACTGGCCACGACTTCTCTCTACTAAATCTCATAAGTTGATCCCTGCTGGTGCAGCTCCTAGCTTCATGGACCATACCCCTACCTCCAACAAATGATGTATTGAGCATGATTCAGATAA
The DNA here is from genome assembly GCF_036898095.1 of Palaemon carinicauda. Taxonomy (NCBI): domain Eukaryota; kingdom Metazoa; phylum Arthropoda; class Malacostraca; order Decapoda; family Palaemonidae; genus Palaemon; species Palaemon carinicauda. The sequence goes on from NC_090738.1 coordinate 75,568,925, forward strand.
CAGTAATGAGCCATCATCCACTGCTGCTAGAACTACAAAGTGTGATGCTCCTTCCTCTCAAAATGAAGTTCTAAATTGTTTCCTGCCTCGACCTGCTATTCAGAGTACACCAACCATGGTTACAAAAACTGTTTTCGTGGCCTATGCTCCACATGCTGAATACATAAAGCTCCTATTTAGAGAGAAACCGGGGGTTAATGTGAAGCTTCGCTGGCTATCGAAGGTTACCAAGGTGTTCAGCCTCGATCGGGAAGTGGCTGAAGTTATAATGTCCGTGGTCACTTCTAGATTTGTATACATTTCGAGGCATCGCCTGGATATCAAAAATAGGGTCATAAGAGGTGAGGTTCTGTCACTTGTGTTAGATGTTCAGGATGCTGTAAACACACCCCATAAGTTTCCTATATATATCATCACTCGATATCCTGAGATTGTAGACCCCTCATTAGATAAGGAACTGTCGGGAGTGCAAACTGTACGTCGTTTCCTACACGATTGCAAGTCCATCAATTACATTGTTATTATTTGGAGCCACCCAGATCCACCCTCTTCTTTTGTTAACTTTTCCTTCCTCCCTTGTCTACCCTAATGTGAACTACAAAGAATGCCATACGAAAACCAATGGTGCTTCAAATGCAGGGGTATCGATCAAATCGCACGATACTGTGGTTCCCCTGAAAAGTGTACATTTCGTGCTGCTGAGCATGACCTCATCAACCTCCTGTACCACCCGCAGTGGTTGACTCTGCCTTGGCATCAATATCACACTCATTACCTCTGCCTTCACCGTACACCTAGCATTGGAAATGCCCGAGATGTAATGAGCCTTTAGTCAGTGTGTGGCATGGCTGTACCAGACGAAAATCCTTTGCTTCGAACCAGCATATTGCAAAACAGCTTTCAATACCATCAATCAAACCCACTATTACTGCCTCCTCACAAGTGTCTACACTTTGTAATGCTGTAGATGTCCTAAAGTCTTGGTGTGACTCCCTCACATCACGTTTTGAAGCCATTGAATCCCATTTAGAGAGCATGAAAACTTCCATCGACAGTCTCATAGCCTCCTTTGACCATCTAACTTCTAAATTCTCTACAAATGATACTACACTACAATCTCTCGCTGAAGCTCAGCAAGATGTTATCACATCAGTTACTACATTCACTGAGAAACTTGATTCAATTGCAACACGTCTTGAGAGTGTCACTGATCCCCCTACCGGACCCTTGCCACGTATTACACCACCAATTCCTACCCGTGTCACCACTGCCTTTTCATCTAGTCGCCGTTCTTCCAAGGGACATGTTCGATAACCAAGTGAAGCTTAATATCATCTTGTGGAATGCGTATGGTATTACAAACTGGGCAAAACTTTCTGCACTTAAGGTAATTGTACATAGTCACCACCCAGATGTTATTCTAATACAGGAAGCTTTTGTTGGTAATACTCAGCCAAGGGAAGAAGCTCCCTTGCTCACAGGCTATGTATCCTACGTCCATTTAGTAAGACCTGGCCTCATCACCTATGTACGCACTTCCATCCAGCATAGACATCTTCCAAATTTTGAGGATGAAGATATTACATTTCAATTATTTGGGATTACTGTTGGCGGAGGCACCTTACGACTGTGCAATGTATATGCAGCACCAGGTAGGATAAATACAGCCATGCTTCTAGCCCCAACCCTCCAAGATATGGTTTACGTGGGATTTTATTGCCCGTCATCCATATTTGTCAGATCTTGCTGGCATTGTGAACGGCAACGGGAACCTACTTCCTAGGATACGTTCGTCGAAATCAACTGATCCGCTGAGACACTAGTGGATCTATGCATGCACAAGGTGAAAAGTTGGATCATATCTTGACCTGTGGACTCGTACCTTCCCGAGTCAAGTGTGTAACGGTTCCTACGCTCTTTTCTGATCACATTGGTCTCAGTATCCATGATCCCCTTCCTGCTGCACTTACTCCATAACAATATCGCACTTGCATCACAATTCTGCCTAGAGTACCAGCCTACATACATTTCATATGAGACTATCCTTCTCCCTACATTTGACCTCCACTGCCCTGAGAAACTTTACTCCTTACTTGTTAGTATCATACAGGCTCTCCACACACGATACTTCAGAGCGCCATATATCAGGCATCGTGTTAGTGCCATGACACTGGATAATCGAATTTCCCAGGCAGAGAAGAAGGCGTTGGATGATGGCCTTTCCTTTATGAGACAACCAAGTCCTGAGACTCTGCACCAGTATTAACTATCAAAAGATGATCTAGTTGCTCTACAGCAATGTGTACAAACAGATTCCTGGCTCAAATCAAGAGATAGCGTTAACCATCAAACAAGCATCGGTGGCACCTCATCAACAGGATTGTGAAGAAGAAACCCCCAAGTGTCCTCCACCGCAGCCTAGCTCAGCATGCACAGGGCCTTATTAATGAGTGGTCAGCACAGTCATGAACCATCAACCTTCCAGCTCATATACATGAATTTCTCTCCTCATTAGAAAACCATCATGCTTTACGTCTCTGTTCCGCCTTACTGAACAGCGATGAAGAGGAGAATGTGCCCATAACTAAGGAAGAGCTACGATGTGTTTTAGCAAGGAGTAAAAGTCAGCTCCTGGTGATGATGGTATCGCCTACGCAGTCCAGTGCACACTCATAAAAGTACCTGGCAACCGCCTCCTAAGGCTCTACGACCCCTGTCTCTGCCTGGGATATGTGCCCCTATCATGGACTCCAAGTACAATTGTACCCATTCCCAAGCCCGGCACTGACAAATTCTGACCTATCTCCCTCACCTCCTTTTTCTGCAAAATATTTCAAAGTATTTTCCTCTCACGCCTTATGTTCCGGCTGCAAGATAAGCTTTCGTTTAGAATATATGGCTTCCTACCCAAACAAGGACAACATAATTTTTTTTATGGAGCTCTACACTCGTCTCTCGTCAACCAGTGTTGTAGCTTTCATTGATTTAAAAAGTGCATTTAACGTTTCAAATAGAAACATTATTTTAGACCAGCATATTTATTTTGGAATAAAGCGAAACCTTTTGAGGTGGATACATGGATATCTTTGAAATATAGTCTCTCGTGTGCAGTTTAAGGAAGCATTGAGCACTGCAAAGGAATTTGAACTTGGTACTCCACAAGGGGCAGTACTTAGTCTATTTTTATTCAATATTTTCCTTCATCGCCTTCTTTCCTCACTTCCTGATACTGATAACACAACCATCACTTGCTACGCAGACGACATTCACTCAACCTCTGCGGATCACTTGCAACGCTTCCTTTCATCCCTCTACGAATCAGCATCCACCTGTGGTCTTATCATCTCGCCAGGGAAAAGTAAAATCTTCTCCCCAAGGCCAGCAAGAAATCTATCAGAATTTATTGTGGGGAACAATGTTGTATCTTTAGGCATACAATGTATTTATTTAGGAGTGCCAGTGCAAATTACACCATGCATTCCAGCAAGACAGAGAGTACACCCCATTGTTCAAGATCTGTTGGCCCGGTTATAGCAACGCCTGACTCCTCCCAAGTGGCTTACTAATTATTCATCAGGATTATCTATCCTAGTACCCAGAACCATATATATTGCTCTCATCTGTTCTGTAATAGATTATCTGTCCCCTGTACTATGTCAACTCTCCAGATCAACTCTACAGCCTCTTGAAAAATTCCAGAACCAAGCAATAAGACTCATTCTAGGTTGTCCAACCTCCACTAGAATTGTAAACATGCAACACGAACTCCATCTCCCTCCACTTGTTGAGAG
>NC_090738.1:75577715-75585215 GCF_036898095.1 Palaemon carinicauda
CATCTTTGATTTTGTTTTTCAACACCCGATTTTAAGTGCTCTTCAAACTTTCCGATTATTCAGGAGATACAAAGTGCTATCATCGCTAGAATATACTGAATACTACGGTAATGCTCAGCAATCAATTCTGTGACATTAATGTATTCACAAGATTTTGTACTGATACTTTATTTGGAATTAAAAATCCCGTTAGCTCGGCAATATCATTACTTTTAAGTTTGTTGTAAGCCATGCATGCGCATTGTAGTGTGTGTGACGTGGATATTCTTGTCATGGCTACGTCACTGTACCAGCGAAACAAACGAAAATACAGGCGTTGTCAATACACCAGTTGATAATGACTATGGAGTACCCAGGAACCGGTGGTCTTGCTAATGTTGAGGAGGACCTTGATGTCGAAAATCACCTAACAGGAACACTTGCCACTACTTCTTCTCATAACTTAGTCCCTGCTTGGGTAGGTCATAGCGTGATTAACCACACCCCTATCTCAAACAAACGATGTATGGAGCTTGATTCCGATAACCGTAATGAACCATCCTCCCCTGCTGCTAGAACTACAAAATATGATGATTCATCCATCCTAGGAGATTTCCAAACTATCCCTCCCCCTTCGACCTATTATTCAGAGCATAATCATCATGACTACAATACTATAAAGCTTTTATTTGGGGAGAATCCGGGAGTTAATGTTCAGCTTCGATCATGAGTTGGCTAAAGATAAAATGCCTTCAGTCACTTCTCAATTCGCATACATATCGAAGCATTGCCTGGATTTCAAAAATAGGGTCAAGGGTAGTGAGGGTCTGTCACTTATGTTGGAGGGTCAGGATGCTGTAAACAGACCCCATAAGTTTTCCATATATCTTGTCACTCGAAATATTTTGGAGGCAGACCCCTCCCTAGGTAAGGAAATGCTGGGAGTGTACACTCCACGTCACTTCCTACAGGATGGGGAACCCACCAATTATAATTATATTGTTAATACTTTGAGCCACCAAGATCCGCCCCAACCTTATGTCAACTTCTCCTTCATCCTTTGTCTACTGCCATGTAAACGATGTAGAATGCTGGACAAGAAGCCCTGGTACTTCACATGCTAGGGTATCGGTGACATCTCATGATACTGTGTTGCCACTGAAAAGTGTGTGTTTTGTGCTTCTGAGCATGACACTCGGACCTGTCCTTATCTCCACACTGTACCACCCACAGTGGTTGACACTGCCTTGGCTTTTACACCACACTCATTACCTCTACTTACACTGGACTCATCACATTGGAAATGCCTGAGATGTGAAGAGGCTGGTGTCAATGTGTGTCATAGCTATGCCAAAAACGACCATGCACTACATCAAACAAGCATGTTACAAAGTCGATGCCACACCAGTAAACTCACCCACTGTTACTGCTTCCTCACAAGTTTCTACATTTTTTAAAAGCTGTAGATGACCTCAAATTTTAGTGGAACTTCCTTATATCATGCTTTGAAGCCATCAGATCTCGTTTAGAGAGCATGGATACTCGCATCGACAGTCTTCTGGCCTCCTTTGACCATCTGAATTCTAAATTTGCAACTAATGACAACAATATACAATCTCTAGTGGGAGCTCAGTGAGTTGTTATCACACTAGTTGCTATACTCACTGAGAAATTTGACTCATCTGCTACATATCTTTAGAGTGTCACTAATCTCAATGCATGACCTCTACTACATGATATGCCAACCATTTATGCCCATGCTAAAACTGCCTCTTTATGTAGTCACTATCCTTTCAAGGGACTACTTCGATAATCCAGTGAAGCTTGATATCAGCTCGTGGAATGCCTGGAGTTTTGTAAACTGGACAAAATTTTCTGCACTCAGCGGAATTGTCCATAGTCACCCCCAGACGTTAATTTAATCCAGGAAGCTTTTGTTTGTACTGCTAAGCCTAGGGTAAAAGCTCCTTCACTCACTTGCTATGTGGCCTACGTCGATTTAGTAAGACATGACCTCATCACTTATATACGCGGTTAAATCCAGACTACACTTCTCCAAAATCTAATGATGAAGACACAACATTTCACTACTTAAGATTACTGTTGGTAGAGGCACCATATGACTGTGCAACGTATACGCACCAACAGGTAGGATACATAGAGGCATGCATTCAGTCCTTACCCTCCGTTGTATGGTTTACTTGGGAAATTTTATCACCCATCATCTAGACTTAGGTAAAGATCTTGCTGGCCCTATAAACTACAACTAGAACCCACTTCTTGGATACATTAATTGAAATAAACTGATCCGCTGGGAATCTGGTGGATATATGCATGCAAAGTGGGGTACACTGTATCAAATCTTGACTTCCGGACTTGTACTTTACTTTAATGAAATGTGCGATGATTCCTATACTATTCTCCTATCACATTTGTGTCAGTCTCCATTATTCCTTATCACTACACTTACTATAATGCACTCTAGCACTTGCATAACAATCCCGCCCAATTATCATATTATATACATCTCATATATGATTAACCTTCTTCCTTCGCTTGATCTCTACTACTCTGAGATAATTTAGTCCTTACTTGTTATCGCCAAAAATGTTTTCCACATATATTTTCAACCAAGTAGAGACAATGGAGAGTGCAATGAAAGCGAACTTCTAGTGGGAGAAGCTGACAAAAATTGAATTATATAACTCTCGTCTATCGAGATTTAATTCCTCCATCAAAAGCAGTTCATTAAAGGGTAATTTAATCAGTAAATGAGATACTTCTTATTGAAAAAAAATGAATTGCTTACCATTATTTTAGAAATATTTGAATTATCATTTTTATCAACATACTGGCTTTATTGGAATATTTTTTTTTTTTATTTTCTATTTATTCCACTATGGATACATAGGAAGGTCCGAAGCTACCAAATTACACGTCATTTTGAAATATTTTCTTTTTACTTGCGATTGTTTTTAATTTCTTATGATTATTTACTTTGACCTATTCCTTTTATTGGAGGGGGGGGGGGTTGTTACAAGAAGGCCATTATTTCATTGCGTTACTGGTCAGGTGTATTAAATCTCAAAAAGGTAAAACGAGAGAGAGAGAGAGAGAGAGAGAGAGAGAGAGAGAGAGAGGAGAGGAGAGAGAGAGAGAGAGAGGAGAGAGAGAGAGAGAGAGAGAGATTGCCTTTGATTAAGGGAATTTCTGACTTTCTGATCAGGTGTATTAAATGTCAAAAAGGTAAAACGAGAGAGAGAGAGAGAGAGAGAGAGAGAGAGAGAGAGAGAGAGAGAGACGAGGAGAGAGAGAGAGAGAGAGAGAGAGGGTGCCCTTGATAAAAAAGATTCTCTGCCTCTCTGATCAAGTGTATTCAATATCAAAAAGTATAACTAGAGAGATAGAGAAAGGTGGTGCCCTTGATAAAGGGAATTCTCTGCCTTTCTGATCAGGTGTATCCAAGAGAGAGAGAGAGAGAGAGAGAGAGAGAGGAGAGAGAGAGAGAGAGAGGAGAGAGAGAGAGAGAGATGTGGTGCCCTTGATAAAGGGAATGCTCTGCCTTTTTGATCAGGTGTATCCAAGAGAGAGAGAGGAGAGAGAGAGAGAGAGAGAGAGAGAGAGAGAGAGAGAGAGAGAGAGAGAGAGAGTTTTAAACGGAAAAAATAAGAAGACTATTAGCGTTAAGTGGTATATAAAATTTCTTTTGAAGTGGCTATTTGTTTTACCTCTTAAGTAACTGGTCTATGTAGTTTAATTGTCCAATCGTCTCTTAATAAAACAATTATCTGTAGTCTATCTTCTCAAATACTTTCTCTTTAAGCCATTGAATGAGTCAATAAGTATCCCTTCATTGAAATTATAAACTTATCCAAAACGCTTCATTGTTTAGTATTTTCTAAAATAGTATTATTCATATTTGACAAATATATTCCATAAACTCAAAGTTTCAATATATTAGCATTTGCTCGAGCAACTGAGCTTTGATGATTTTTTTTAAGTTAAGTAATATCCAAATATTAGTAATTCATTTCAGGAGTGATCAAACTTCAATGCTGGGATCATTCATTCTCATTGTCTGTCTCATTCATCTGTTTATTTTAAAATCTCTCTCTCTCTCTCTCTCTCTCTCTCTCTCTCTCTCTCTCTCTCTCTCTCTCTCTCTCACTCTCTCTCTCTCTCTCTCTCTCTCTCTCTCTCTCTCTCTCTCTCTCTCTCTCTCTCTCTATAACAATTCTTAGAAATTTCAGTGTTTGCCAGTTAACAGGCATCCTTTGAATAACATAAGCAAATATTGCCTAACTCTTTTCTTTTCCGGTCACGTGTTTAACTTTATCAACTGATTTATCCTCTGTTGATCTGTAAGTGTTCATTCATCTCTGACGCCTCTTCTGCTCTTTATCTCCCCCTCCCCCCAATATATATATATATATATATATATATATATATATATATATATATATATATATATATATATACTGTATATATATATATATATATATATATATATATATATATATATATTAGATACATATGTATATGAATTAATATGTATGAGCATAGTATGTATACATGTGTACTTCCCAAGTTCTTTCTATGTCAAATATAATATAGTAGTTTTATCACATAGCAAATATGAATAATTTTGTGAGCTCATAGAAGACACGTTCAGTCTAAGTGATTTAAAGGAATTATGGACGTAATTTCCAAAGTCCATTAACTTCCATCTCTAATGAATGTAAATCTCATCAATAAGTTGAGAGTTTCTGGATTCTTAAAGTAGGAAGATTTCGTTTAGATAACTAAACCTCTCCACCCTGACCCCCCTTTCACACGCTCTCGAAATACGGAGTTATCTCTTTTCTTCACATTATGAATCTACCTTTCCTAATTATTTTAGATTTTACAACTAATACCACTATTACTTTCATTGTAGTCAGTTCTACTACTACTAATTTTTGCTTCTACTACTAATACCACTACTACTTCCATTATAATAATTTTTACTACTACTACTACTACTACTACTACTACTACTACTACTACTACTATTACTACTACTACTACTACAATTGTAGTTGCTTTTACAATTACGCCTACTACCGCTACAAGAGTTAGCAGCAATTCGTTCTCGGGTTAATCTTAGTGAAATATATATATATATATATATATATATATATATATATATATATATATATATATATATATATATATATATGTATGTATATATATATTTATATATAAATAATTATATATATATATATATATATATATATAATATATATATATATATATATATATATATATATATATATGTGTGTATATACATTTATATGCGTAAAAATCACAGGATAACGTGATGTTCAGATGCAGAAGAACCACAGGGAAAATGAAAATACGAAATATATGATTAAGTCCTGAATAGTTTCGTGATACTTCTTCTGAGGACTGATTTATTGAGAGAGGTTTCTTTACAATTTATAGGGAAAGTAAACGTACGAACATACATATGGAGGCATACAGAACAGTGACACAACAATTCAGATACCTGGGCTTTGGTCAGGTGTTTAGTGGGCGGAGATCCAACCTCATTAGACACCTGCCAAGAAGGGTCATTTCTGGTGACAGGTAAATTCTTGTTTTTTTTTTTTTTTTTACTTTCAATACAGTTTATTTATATGAATAGCGGTAGCCTTATCTATATAAATACATAAGCAAAACTTCATGTATATATAAAACACATCAGTACTTAATCGTATATTTTGAATTTTCATTTTCCCTCTGGTTCTTTTGCATATATATATATATATATATATATATATATATATATATATATATATATATTATATATATATATATATATATTTATATATTGTATATATATATATATATATATATATATATATATATATATATATATATATATAATCAAACAAATGAAAGAGAAAAGGGGACTTCTCTCTACGTTCCTCACAGCCTGACAAGAGGTCTCAACTGAGTTCGGCTGGTACTGCTAGGGTTGCCACAACCCACTCTCCCCCGTTATCCACCACAGATGAAGCTTCATAGGGCTGAATCTCCTTCTGCTCCTACCTCTGCGGTCTTCCAGGGCACCGGAGGAAGCAGCAGAGTCTACCAGAACTGCGTCACAATTGCTCGCCATTCATTCCTATTTCTAGCATGCTGTCTTACCTCTCTTTCATCCATCCTCCTATCACCCAGAGCTTCCTTCACTCCATCCATCCACCCAAATCTTGGCCTTCCTCTTATACTTCTCCTATCAAATCTTGCATTCATCATCTTCTTTAGCAGACAGCCATTTTCCATTCTCTCAACATGACCAAACCACTTCAACACATTCATATCCACTGTAGCAGCAAACTCATTTCTTACACCCGTTCTCATCCTCACTACTTTATCCCTAACTCTATCTACTCGAGATACACCAGCCATACTCCTTAGATATTTCATCCCAAACACATTCAATTTCTGTTTCTCCGTCACTCTCATTCCCCTCAACTTCGATTTGTACATCACAGTTGGTACAATCACTTTCTCATACAGAACTCTCTTTACATTCATGCCCAACCCTCTATTTTTTATTACTCCCTTAAGTGCCCCTAACACTCCTTCATTCACTCTCTGACGTACAACTGCTTCCACTCCACCATTTGCTGCAACCACATACCCCTAGTACTTAAAACGATCCACCTCCTCAAGTAACTCTCCATTCAACAGGACATCATACCTAGCACCACCCTCCTTTCTTGTATATCTCATAACGTTACTTTTACCCACATTAACTCCCAACTTCCTTCTCTCACACACCCGTCCAAATTCTGTCGTTAATCGGCTAAGCTTCTCTTCCACGTCTGCAACCAGTACAGTTTCATCCCAAACAACAACTGATTTACCTCCCATTTATAGTCATTCTCGTCTACCAGTTTTAGTCCTCGTCCAAGCACTTGAGCATTCACCTCTCTCACCACTCCATCAACATACAAGTTAAACAAACACGGTGACATCACACATCCCGGTCTCAGCCCACTCACATCGGATACCAATCGCTCACATCATTTCCTATCTTAACATATGCTTTACTATCTTTGTAGAAACTTTTCACTGCTTGCAACAACCTTCCACCAACTCCATATAACCTCATCATATTCCACATTGCTTCCCTATCAACTCTATCATAAGCTTCCTGCAGATCCATAAACACAACATACACCTCCTTACCTTTTGCTAGATATTTCTCGCATATCTGACTAACTGTAAAAATCTGATTCATACAACCCTACCTCTTCTAAAACCACCCTGTACTTCTAAGATTGCCTTCTCTGTTTTATCCTTAATCCTATTAAGCCATGCTCAACCATCCATTTTTCCAACTACACTCAACAAACTAATGCACATCTCCCCTACCCTTATATAGTGGTGCAATACACACACAAACCCAATCTACTGGTACCATTGACAACACAAACCACCAATTAAACACTCTCACCAACCATTCAAGTA
>NC_090738.1:75600334-75602834 GCF_036898095.1 Palaemon carinicauda
ATGTAGAATGCTGGACAAGAAGCCTTGGTACTTCAAATGCTTTGGTATCGGTGACATCTCATGATACTGTGTTGCCACTAAAAAGTGTGTGTTTAGTGCTTCTGAGCATGACACTCAGACCTGCCCTTATCTCCATATTGTACCACCCACAGTGGTTAACGATGCCTCGGCTTTTACACCACACTCATTACCTCTACTTACACTGGAGTCGCATTGGAAATGCCTGAGATGTGAAGAGGCTGGTGTCAATGTGTGTTATAGCTATGACAATAACGACCATGAACTGCATCAAACAAGCATGTTACAAAGTCGATGCCACAACATTAAACTCACCCACAGTTACTGCTTCTTCACAAGTGTCTCTTTTTTGTAAAAGCTGTAGATGTCCTCAAATTTTAGTGGGAGTTCCTTAAATCCTGTTTTGAAGTCATTAAATCTCGTTTAGAGAGCATGGACACTTGCATCGACAGTCTTCTGGCCTCCTTTGACCATCTGAATTCTAAATTTGCAACTAATGACAACAATATACAATCTCTAGTGGGAGCTCAGCAAGTTGTTATCACACTAGTTGCTATACTCACTGAGAAATTTGACTCATTTGCTACACATCTTTAGAGTGTTACTAATCTCCATGCATGACCTCTACTACGTGATATGGTAACCATTTATGCCCATGCCAAAACTGCCTCTTTATCTAGTCACTGTCCTTTAAAGGGACTTATTCGATAAACTATTGAAGCTTGATATTAGCTCGTGGAATGCCTGGAGTTTTGTAAACTGAACAAAATTTTCTGCACTCAGCGGAATTGTCCATAGTCACCCCCAGACGTTAATTTAATCCAGGAAGCTTTTGTTTGTACTGCTAAGCCCAGGGTAAAAGCTCCTTCACTCACTTTCTATGTGGCCTACGTCGATTTAGTAAGACATGACCTCATCACTTATGTACGCAGTTAAATCCAGCCTACACTTCTCCAAACTCTGATGATGAAGACAACATTTCACTACTTAAGATTACTGTTGGTAGAGGCACCATATGATTGTGCAACGTATACGCATCAACAGGTAGGATACATAGAGGCATGCATTCAGTCCTTACCCTCCGTTGTATGGTTTACTTGGGAAATTTTATCACCCATCATCTGGACTTAGGTAAAGATCTTGCTGGCCCTATAAACTACCACTAGAACTCACTTCTTGGATACATTAATTGAAATAAACTGATCCGCTGGGAATCTGGTGGATATATGCATGCAAAGTGGGGTACACTGTATCAAATCTTGACTTCCGGACTTGTACTTTCCTTTAATGAAATGTGCGATGGTTCCTATACTATTCTCCTATCACATTTGTGTCAGTCTCCATTATTCCTTACCGCTACACTTACTTTAATGCACACTAGCACTTGCATAACAATCCCGCCCAATTATCATATTATATACATCTCATATATGACTAACCTTCTTCCTTCGCTTGATCTCTACTACGCTGAGATACTTTAGTCCTTACTTGTTATCGCCACACATGTTTTCCACACATATTTTCAACCAAGTAGAGACAATGGAGAGTCCAATGAAAGCGAACTTCTAGTGGGAGAAGCTGACAAAAACTGAATTATATATCTATCGTCTATCGAGATTTAATTCCTCCATCAAAAGCAGTTCATTAAAGGGTAATTTAATCAGTAAATGAGATACTTCTTATTAAAAAAAATGAATTGCTTACCATTATTTTAGAAATATTTGAATTATCATTTTTTTCAACATACTGGCTTTATTGGAATATTTTTTTTTATTTTCTATTTATTCCACTATGGATACATAGGAAGGTCCGACGCTACCAAATTACACGTCATTTTGAAATATTTTCTTTTCACTTGCGATTGTTTTTAATTTCTTATGATTATTTACTTTGACCTATTCCTTTTACTGGAGGGGGGGGGGGGGTTACAAAAAGGCCATTATTTCATTGCTTTACTGGTCAGGTGTATTAAATTTCAAAAAGGTAAAACGAGAGACAGAGAGAGAGAGAGAGAGAGAGAGGGAGAGAGAGAGAGAGAGAGAGAGAGAGAGAGAGATGTGCCTTTGATTAAGTGAATTTCTGCCTTTCTGATCAGGTGTATTAAATGTCATAAAGGTAAAACGAGAGAGAGAGAGAGAGAGAGAGAGAGAGAGAGAGAGGTGCCCTTGATAAAAAAGATTCTCTGCCTCTCTGATCAAGTGTATTAAATATCAAAAAGTATAACTAGAGAGATAGAGAAAGGTGGTGCCCTTGATAAAGGGAATTCTCTGCCTTTCTGATCAGGTGTATCCAGGAGAGAGAGAGAGAGAGAGAGAGAGAGAGAGAGAGAGAGAGATATGTGGTGCCCTTGATAAATTGAATGCTCTGCCATTTTGAACTGGTGTATTAAATAGAGAGAGAGAGAGAGAGAGAGAGAGAGAGAGAGAGAGTGTGTGTGGGTGTGTTTAACCGAAAAAAATAAGAAGACTATTAGCGTTAAGTG
>NC_090738.1:75612834-75630111 GCF_036898095.1 Palaemon carinicauda
CGCTCGGCACACATGTCTGCACTTATGCTAGGTTCACCTTCGGAAATGGAACAGTCTACATGGGCAACACAGTGCCCTCACTTAGTTTGTAGTACAGTATGTAACTACACACTCACCCTGAAATTAATCGTCCCAATTAAGACCACTGTTCCTCGCAGAGTTAAACAGTAGGGTTAACACCGCGACCCACTGCTACCACAGATCTCTTTAGTTCCTCTACTTGCTTCGCATAGTGGCGAAAGAACACTCTGGAAGACTTCCAGCCAGTGTATGAACGGATATGTTCAAAATCCATACAATTAAAGAAATTTAAGGATGAGGCAACTTTCCTCGGATCGTGACCTGCGGGTGTATTGTCAGGATCCGCTCTGCGAATAAAATATGTGATTTTAACTCTGAGTTGATTCAGAGATAAATTTGAGCCTGATGTTTCTCCCCTGAATAGTTGACCACCCTTGAAGTCTGAAGTTCTATGAAGATAGACCTTTAGGCATTCTACTGGACATAGAGATGCATCTTCTTTCAGAGGGCAGCTCCAGGGACCTCACCTGTTGGATCCGGAAACAGGTTCAGTTCTCCCCTAAATAGGAACTGAACACGACCTGCCTCTCTCGAGAGGCTACAATCTCATTAACACTGGCCCCGGACGCGAGTGCAAAATAGGCAAATAACTTTTTGTGTCAAATCCTTTAATGCACACTCTTCATTGCTCAACAGAGAAGCGAAATGAAGAACTTGTCTAAAGACCATGAAATGGGCTTTGGAGGTGCTGAAGGTCTGAGCCTAGCACAGGCTTTCGGGACTTTATTAAAGATCTCGTTACCTAGGTCGACCTGGAAGGCATATAGAGTGGGTCTTGTCAAAGCAGACTTACACGCTGAAATCGTGTTAGCTGCTAATCCTTGACCATGGAGGTGGAGAAGAAAGATAAGCAGAAGTCTGTTAAGATCTCCTGCGGATTCTTCGCCTTGACAAAAGGCCACCCATTTTCTCCAAGATGACTCATATTGCCTTCTAGTAGATTTGCACTTATATTCCTCAAGGAAGTCTATGCTGGCTTTCGAAATCCCGAAACGCTTTCTCACCGCTAGGGAGAGAAAATCATGAGCTGCAGGGTCCGGGTTTTCTGTAATGAAGCGCAGACAGTTGACTTCTGGACTCGCTGGGTCAGAACTGGATCTGGTAGCGGTACAAACTTCAGCTACAGTTCCAATGCCAGGAGAAACCACACGCTGTTCGGCCACTTATGGGCCACTATTGCCGCTACCCCTTGAAGGATCTCAGTTTGTTGAGGACCCTCAACAGAAGGTTGTGAAGAGGGAACAGATAAATCTTGGACCATCTGTTCCAGTCGAGGGACATCGCGTCCACTGCTTCCGCTAAGGGGTCCTCGTACGGGGCACGTACAGGGGCAAACTTCTTGTTGTCTTTCGTCGCAAAGAGGTCTATCTGCAGTTCTGGGACTGATTCAGAATGAAGGAGAATGATCCTGCGTCTAAGGACCATTCCGACTCTATCGGTGTGAACCTGGATAGAGCGTCCGATGTCACATTGCGGACTCCTTGAAGGTGAACTGCCGACAGGTACCACTTCTTCTTTTCCGTCAATCGGAAGATGGCCAACATCACCTGATTGAGAGGTGGTGACCTCGATCCTTGTCGATTCAAGTATCTCACAACTACCTCGCTGTCCATCACCAACCTTATGTGGATCAAGTGACGCGGGGAGACTTTCTTTAAGGTAAGGAGCACTGCCCTAGCTTCTAGAAAGTTTTATGTGAAAGGTCTTGAATAGCTTGGACCAAGTCCCCTGGACTTTTTTCCGATGAGAGTGACCTCCCCATCCCTCCTTCGAGGCGTCTGAGTGAATCGTCACCGACGGGGGAGGTGGCTGAAGAAGAACCGACTTCTTTAGATGTCTTGCTTGGGACCAAGGCCTGAGAAGAGTACTTAGCCGAAGCGGCTGGTCTTCTCCGATCTCTTCGCGTGTTTGATGCATAACTTCTCCAAACTCCGATTGCATCCTTTAGCTGTGCTCTTAGCACTGGGTCTGTCACCGAAGCAAACTGGAGAGAGCGCAGTACCCTCTCCTGCTCGCGTCTTGATATCCTTTCGGAATCTAGAAGTCTCTTGACAGAACCCGCTATCTCCTTCCTTTTCTTCGCCGGGATGGAGAAACGGTGTGACAAAAGGTCCCAGTGGATTCCCAGCCACTAGAACTTTTGAGATGGAGCAAGTCGAGACTTTTTTCTGTTGATCTTGAAGCCTAGGTACTCTAGGAACTGGATCTCTTGACTGGAAGCTTGCAAGCATTCTGTCTCGGATGCTGCCCACACCAACCAGTCGTTCAGGTAGGCTACTACCTGAATTCCCTTTAGGCGTAATTGTTTGAGAGCTACGCTCGCAAGCTTCGTAAAAATCCTTGGGTCTATGTTTAGCCAGAATGGCATGGCTCCGAAGGCGTATAGTCTTCGTTGTAGCCTGAACCCTAGGTAGGGGGAGAGTTGATGGCTAATTGGAATGTGCCAATAGGCGTCTGACAAGTCTATAGAGACGGAATATGCCCTCTTGGGCAGTAAGGTCCTTATGTGTTGCAGTGTTAGCATTTTGAATTTGCAATTCACTATGAATTTGTTGAGTGACGACAAGTCCAGAATGACTCTGAGCTTTTCCGAGTCTTTCTTGGGAACACAAAACAGCCTCCCTTAGAAATTGATGGGCTTCACCCTTTGGATCACCTTTTTTCTCCAACAGTTCTTGAACGTACTCCTCCATAACGGGGGTGGAGTGTTGGAAAAACCGAAGGCACGGGGGTGGAGTGCTGTACCAGCTCCCGCCCAGTCCATTCTTGTGTAGGCTGTGGGCCCAGGGATCAAAGGTCCACCGATCCCGAAATTTCAGAAGTCTCCCTCCTACCGGTATCACCTCACTTGGACTGCCATCCTGAGGTCTTGCCTTCCTGACCACGACCACCCATGAATCCCCTTCCCCTTGAGGGGCGTCTAGACGAGCCTCTGGCTGCTCCTCTAGGCTTTGCTCGAAAGGAAGTAGACTGCCCTTCGAACGCTGGGGTGAATGACGTGGACTGTGTCGACACGGCCTGGGGTACCCACTGAAAAGTGGACGGGGTTTGTGCCACGATCTGGGGCACTGGGGGCAATGGCAATTGCAGTTGCTGTTGCTGTCTAACAGGCTTGGCTGGCCGAGACGGTAGCCTAGTCCTCCTAGTCTTCCTCTTTGGTTGAGGACCCTCATCCGGGGAAGACTTTCTTTTGATAGCCAGGCCCCACTTCTGGAGAAGGTTTCTATTCTCCAAGGCGGCCTTATCAACAACTTCTTTGACCAAGTCGGTAGGGAAAAGGTCTTTTCCAAAAATGTTGGAGGAGATTAGTTTCCTTGGCTCTTGCCTCACCGTAGTCGAGGTAAACACGAACTCCCTACAAGCTCTCCTTGCCTTGACGAAGCCATAAAGGTCCTTCGTCACTGTGGCCAGATGAGTCTTGGCCACTACCATGAACATTTCATGGACCTTGGGGTCACTTGCCATCGTCTCGAGAGTAGTCTGAAGAGACATTGAGGCAGTCAGTCTTTCCTTTGTATCGAACTCACTTCACAAAAGAAAGCCAGACAGCTTAGGGAGGTCCTCGCCGAACTGATGTCCGGCAATATCAGCCTCCAACTTTCCAACTGAGAACGTAAGATGGACGTCCTTCCAGTCTTTGTGGTCCATAGGCAGGGCCAGCGACAAGGGTTTACACTCCTCTAGGGAGGGGCAAGGCTTGCCGGCCTCGACTGCTTTTAGTACAGCCAGAAACCCTTTCTGTAAAAAGGGGAAGGCTCTAGTAGGCGAGGACACAAAGGAAGGGAGCTTCCTGTTCAATGCGGCTACCTTTTAGTTAGAGAAGCCCCTCTCTTTCATCGAGGATGAAAGTAGAGCTTGAGCCTTAGCATGGTCCATCACTATGACCTCCTTCGGCTCTGTCTCCTCCTTTGAGGCTGGTTCCTTCCTCAGCCGGACATAACAGTCCGGATATGATGCCTTGCTGGGCCAGAATTCCACCTCCTTCAGGGGAACTGAGCACAGCTTATCCGAGATGACGATCTTTCCAGTTGCCATCGGCATGTGCTCAGCATACCTCCATGGGTTAGCATCTGAGCACAAGGGAAGGTCTTTCACATTGAGCTTTTTCTGGGGCCCATGTGATTCTGCAAGGCACTGCATTTGCAGTTCCATTGCAGCCGCCTTCTCCTGATTCTCCTTCTGCATTTGTTGGATCATTCCAACAATAGAAGAGAGGGCCTGTCCCAGCTCTACTGGGAGACCGGCCGATGTTGAGGGAATAGGCTCCGGAATCTGAACCGGAGTAGCCGACACCTCGTCGACGTCTACCTCTACAACGTCTGAGGCTTGAACTTCATCCTGGGCTTCTGCCAGGAGGTCTTCCTCCAGACACTCGTCCACATCAGACATCTTGTCATCTAACTGGATGTCTTGCATCGCGACCGCGACTTCAGCATCCACCTGGATCTGAACTTAGGGGATCTCCTCTTGAGGCTGGGGAATCACTGCATCAGCTGATGCCTTAGGGAAAAGATACGCCCTCATCTTCTCACTTGGAAGATAAGGGCCAGAAGTGTTCTTTTGGAAGCCCCTTACCCAGGTACGAAGCTTCTTCCTAGCTATATCCCTTGATTCCTCCTTCCTAGGGGAATCAAAGGTCTCAGTAATCAGGTTAGTGCACACAGTACATACCTGAGGGTCCCAATACCGGAGATCATCCTTGGAGACAGCGTATGCTGCGTGTCTCCTACAAAACTCATGTCCGCAGAGGTTCTTGCTGCGGACGTTGTAGAAAGCACTTCCGCACTTCGGAGTGTCCTTCTGTAAAGAGAAGAAATTTCCATGAGTATCAAGTGAACTATGTATCACTGGATATGCATAGTAGAGCATAACAATTCAGAAAGGAAAGACACACACTTGTGTTTCCCTCACAACCCATTGGTGTAGCCTTCCAGATAATAAAATCAAATGGTTAATCTCTTCTAGAGTAACAAATGCAAAGTTTCCAGAGGAAACAGGTGGAGCTCACACCTAAGCAATGATTTTAAAAACCTGGATAATAGACAGGAAAGAACTCACTTTCCTATCTGAAGGGCAACAGCAAAGGGCTGTGCAAGAAAACACAAAAGTGTTAGAACACACAGTGCTGTACCAACACCCTTACTATAGTTTTCTTCTTACTGTATATGTTATACTGAAGAATACTAGTACAGTATAGGGGGATACGTGCCGGCCGGCACACACCATAACTAGCTTTAAAGTATACTACTTAACAGCCAGGGCACCAGCCGCCCGTTGAGATACTACCGCTAGAGAGTTAGGGGGTCCTTTGACTGGCCAGACAGTACCATATTAGATCCTTCTCTCTGGTTACGGTTCTTTCCCTTTGCCTACACAGACACCGAATAGTCTGGCCTATTCTTTACAGATATTCCTCTGTCCTCATACACCTGACAACACTGAGATTACTAAACAATTCTTCTTCACCCAAGGGGTTAACTACGGCAATGTAATTGTTCAGTGGCTACTTTCCTCTTGGTAAGGGTAGAAGAGACTCTTTAGCTATGGTAAGCAGCTCTTCTAGGAGAAGGATACTCCAAAATCAAACCATTGTTCTCTAGTCTTGGGTAGTGCTATAGCCTCTGTACCATGGCCTTCCTCTGTCTTGGGTTAGAGTTCTCTTGCTTGAGGGTACACTCAGGCACGCTATTGTATCTAGTTTCTCTGTCTCTTGTTTTGTTGAAGTTTTTATTGTTTATATAGGAAATATTTATTTAAATGTTACTATTCTTAAAATATTTTATTTTTCCTTGCTTCCTTTCCTCACTGAGCTATTTTCCCTGTTGGGGCCCCTGGGCTTATAGCATCCTGCTTTTCCAACTAGGGTTGTAGCTTAGCATTTAATAATAATAATAATAATATAAGGCGGCAGCACTCTGGTTCAAATGCATGTGCCGGTCGGCAGCAATTGCCGGCCGGCAACAGCCAATGTCGGCCGGTAATGGCTGCCGGCCGGCACCTACACAAGGTAGTACCCAGCTGCCGGCCACACTCTTGGTGACCGGCAGACAAGGGCTGACATAAGCCGGCCGGCAAAGGTACAAGACCGATGCCAGCCGGCAGCAAAAGAACCAGAGGACTACACCTGCCCGGCTGCCGGCCTCATATGCCGGCAGCCAGGTCGGGTACAGCACTAGAAGAAAAATAGAATGGATGCCGGGATAAGAGTGTATACTACCTCCAAGCCCGGCAATCCGAAAGAGTGCATATAAGGAAGGGGAGAATCTAATTCAGGCTTCCTGACCAATGCCGTCTGGTTCTACAGGCAGGCATGGAAGAGGGACCAAGGGAGGTCCGGGCAGCACTCAAAAATATAAGGCCCTTGCCGGCCGGCAGCTCTGCCGGCCGGCAAGGGGCTGAGTCAATTCCACATCCTAACCTATACTAGGTCCAGATGTAGAACGACATACAGTACTGTAATGGCTAGGCCATTACGGAGATAGAGAGGGAAGGGACAAGAGGGTCCTACCGACCTTGCTTTAGTGACGGATCACCCGCAGCCAAGAAACTTATCTTAGCCTAAGGGAGATCTAAGGGGGAAGGCCAGCAATACTTGCCAGCTCCCAGAGCACCAAAGCAAGAAAGGTGTTGCTACTCCCAGGGAAAGAAACTTATCTTCCCCCGAGAACAGCAACAAGGACTAGTCTGGTAGATCACAAAAGAAGGAATCATATCCACAGAAACCTTCGGTAGTGACCTAAGGAGGCTAAGCCCCCTTTTTGTCTGTGTCAGGCCAGCGAGGGAGACTCTGCCCCAAGCCAGACAAACACAGACTCAGACTAAAAAACTCTGTTGTTCTGTCCCTCTTTGAACCATACTACACGAACAGGAAGGTAGAGTAACACCACAGTATAGTTTTATCGAAAATAAATTCGGAAAAAACCACTTAGGGATAAGCCCAAGGCTTAAACAGAGGGAAAGGGATTGCATACCTTCTCCGAAGAAAAGAAAGCAACCGGGGAGTATGATAAAGTATACTAAGGCTCCATAAGCAACTTAGCCTAGGCACCAAGAGAATCGATTACCTAAATCACCGAAACTCACTCGTATACTATCTTGGAAATATTCCACACAGTCTTAAATGTATAAAACATAGCCTAAAGCTTCAATAAAATTTTTATTACACTCGGAAAAACCAAAATCATGCATGAAGTACTAGGACCAAACGACTAGGCTACATGGCTTAGAGTACCTTACCTTACCTTATTGCCTTATTTTTTGTTTGGGTTCCCCCAGGTCCCTCAGTGTGAGGCACCTCGTATATCCACCAGTCTTGGATGGTCTGGGATGCATCTTAGGTATTTATCGAGCTGATTTTTAAACGCATCTACGCTCACTCCTGATATGTTTCTTAGATGAGCTGGCAGCACATTAAATAGTCGCTGCATTATCGATGCTGGTGCATAGTGGATTAATGTCCTGTGCACCTTTCTCAGTTTACCTGGAATGCTTTTTGGCACTATTAATCTACCTCGGCTTGCTCTTTCTGATACTTTAAGCTCCATGATGTTTTCAGCAATTCCTTCTATTTGCTTCCATGCTTGTATTATCATGTAGCGTTCTCTTCTCCTTTCTAGACTGTATAGTTTTAAAAATTGCAGTCTTTCCCAGTAATCAAGGTCCTTAACTTCTTCTATTCTAGCAGTATAGGACCTTTGTACACTCTCTATTTGCGCAATATCCTTTTGGTAGTGTGGGTACCATATCACATTGCAGTACTCGAGTGTACTACGCACATAAGTTTTGTAAAGCATAATCATGTGTTCAGCTTTTCTTGTTTTAAAGTGTCTGAATAACATTCCCATTTTTGCTTTACATTTAGCCAACAGTGTTGCTATTTGGTCGTTGCATAACATATTCCTATTTAAAATTACACCAAGGTCTTTAATTGCTTCCTTGTTTGTGATTGTCTCATTATTAGGTCCCTTGTATGCATACACCATTCCTTCTCTATTTCCATGATTTATTGATTCGAATTTATCGGAGTTAAATACCATCCTATTTATCTCCGCCCATTCATATATTTTGTTTAGATCTCTTTGTAGTGAGTTCCTATCTTCATCACAAGTAATTTCTCTACTTATTCTTGTGTCATCGGCGAAACTTCTCACTACGGAGTTTTCAACATCACAGTCTATGTCTGAGATCATAATAACAAATAGCAGTGCAGCTAATACCGTACCTTGGGGCACACCAGATATTACCTGGGCTTCATCTGATTTCTCGTCATTTGCAACCACTATCTGTTTTCTGTTTTGCAGGAATTCTTTTACCCATTTTCCTATCTTTCCCACAATATTATGCTTTCTCATTTTTTTCTCCAATATGTTATGGTCTACCTTGTCAAAGGCTTTTGCAAAATCTAGATAGATCACATCTGTGTCTTTTTATTTATCATATTATTGTATATGTTTTCATAGTGTGCTATCAGTTGGGTCTGTGTACTTTTTCCAGGTACGAAACCGTGTTGACCCATATTAAACAAATTATTTTTGACCAAATGGTTCATTATTTTCTTTTTTATTACCCTCTCATACACTTTCATAATATGTGATGTTAGACTAACAGGTCTATAATTGCTTGCCTCTAGTCTTGATCCACTTTTGAAGATAGGGGTTATATAAGCTAATTTATGTTTAACATATATCTCGCTCATATATATAATCTGTCTTAGCAGTATTGCAAGTGGCTTCGCGATAGTGTTTGCAGTTTTTTTTAACAAAATCGCTGGAACTACATCTGGTCCGGCTGCCGATCCATTTTTTATTTCGTTTATAGCCGTGACAATATCTGCTTCATTATCTATATCCGTTATATATTCAACATTTTCTTCTCTCATTTCTGTTTCATTATTCTCATTCGCAATTCTTGGCGTGAACTCACTCTTATATTTTTCTGCTAATATGTTGCATATTTCCTTTTTTTCATTCGTTAGCCGTCCTTCAATTCTTAGAGCGCCTATTTCTATTCTCCTTTTATTCATCTTTTTTGCATAAGAGTAAAGTACTTTGGGGTTTCTTTTGATATTTTGAAGTGTCCTTTCTTTTAAGACCCTTTTTTCATTTTCTTTCGACTGTATAATCTTTTGTTCTGCATTTTCTCTCTTATATTTTATTTCCCTTATTTTCCACACATTTTTTCTTTTGCAAGATTTTTCTTCCTCTTTTTAATTTTCTGAAATAAGATCCTACTGTCTCTTGGTATGCACGTCTTTTGTTTATTGTTTTTTTTCGGTACATATTTTTCAACAATTTTCTCCAGTATTTTGTACAGTATATCCGTATTTACCTGTATATTATCATTTATAAATACATTTTTCCATTCTTTATTCAGTTCTTCATTTATTTCTGACCATTTTATATTCTTACTGTAAAAGTTATATTTTCCATATCCTTCCCAAAGTTTTGTGCTTTTATTAATTCTGTGATCACTTGCTTTGGAATGAACTATCAATTCTATGACATTGTGGTCTGAAATTCCCGTGTTATACACTATTATTTCTTTAACATAATTCACCTCATTCACAAATACTAGATCTAGGACATTTTCCTTTCTTGTTGGAATGTGGTTTATTTGTTGCATATTATGTTCTAATAGCATATCTTGAAGCTTTTCAAATTGCCTCTTATCTTCTGCGCTACTATTACTATCTTTTTTATATGTATACATACAACCACGTTCTTCTATCCGTTCTTTCCAATCCACGAAAGGAAAGTTAAAATATCCGGATAGGAGTATATTCCAGTCTTTATGGTTTCTACATATATCATCTATTTTTTCTATTATTATGTCAAACTCCTTAGTGTTTGGGGGTCTGTAAACTACAATATTCATTAGTTTTTCAAATTCAAATTCTACCGCAATCAATTCACATTCTGTGTTGCTGTATTTTTCACATACTTTTCCTTGATTTATGTCTCTTCCATATATTGCGGTTCCCCCTTGATTCCTATTTTTTCTGTCTGATCTATAAGTTTGGAAACCCTTTATCTGGTCATCACTGCCAGTCTCTTGGGAATACCATGTTTCACTTATATTTAATATATCTATTTTTTCAATTTTGGTTAGTTCTTCTAAGAACTCTATTTTCCTTTTAGAGTTACTCGTGACTAAACCCTGTGCATTCATTACTATTATGGTTTGTGTTTCATCCCCATTATTTAATATTGGTAATAATATGGATTCTCCCATGCTTCCTTCCTGTTCTGATATGATGTTCTTTTCTTCATTTCCCGGAATTCTGCCATTAAAAAATCCAACTTTTCTATTATATTTGCTCTTTTGCCTTCATATTTATTTGTGTGTATACCTGCAACTGTCCCCATATCTGCACCAACCCCTGGCATTATAGATGCATTCTTTGTAGTTGGGCTCTAAATGTGCAGGTTTGGGTTGAAAGGCCTCATATCTTGGGGCTCCTGGTTCAAAGCGCGGTATATACACGGCCTGCTTTTTTGTTTCTTTTTTTGTTTCTTTTTTGCTTTCATTTTTCTTTTCAGTTTTCTGAGTTTTCTTACTTTCATTCATGGTTGCAGGATGCATATATC
The DNA here is from genome assembly GCF_036898095.1 of Palaemon carinicauda. Classification (NCBI taxonomy): domain Eukaryota; kingdom Metazoa; phylum Arthropoda; class Malacostraca; order Decapoda; family Palaemonidae; genus Palaemon; species Palaemon carinicauda. The sequence goes on from NC_090738.1 coordinate 75,623,502, forward strand.
GACATTTTTTGTTGTAAATGCATCCTTTTCCTTCTTTTAGGTTTTTGCATATTTTTGGATGGAGATCTCTGCATTCGTCTCCATATCCGTCTAAATACGCACATTTACCATATATTTCATAATTATGGCATATCTTTGGATGCTTGTAGTAGCATCTTTCGCCAAATCTGCAATTCCCTCTTTTCAGCATATTGCAGACTATATCCTTCTTTTCTATTTTTTCTTGTTCTTGCTCTTCCCTAAAATTATGTAGGTCCGGGTAGAGTCTCTTGGGTCTATTATTTGTTTCCATCTGGTAATTTATTTCTTCATAAGTATGTTGTTGGATGGCATCATAGGTTATATCAATGATTTCTTCTGTCTCCTTACACATATCCTGTTCATTGTTCTCTTCTTCTTCTTTTTCTTCTTCTTCTTCTTCTGTTTCTTCTTCTTCCTCTTCTTTATCTTCAACTATTTGCAGATTTAGTCTCGACTTAATTATATTTTCTATCCAGACTAGGCATGTTGAGCAGAATACCTTTGTGTCTCTATTTTTTTATTTTTTGCTGTATTTCAGCACATGTGGGATGTGTTGGGACATGACAGGCATCACATTTTCTAATCAATTGTTGAGGATTATTAATGGAATACCATATCTTACATGTATTACACCATTTTGGCATTCTTTTTCCCATTGCATCAATCAGCATATTCACCATATTGGACTTTTTATTGTTCTTTGATGGAATGTGTTGATTGATGTAGACTTTCTTTATAAGTCTCTTTAACACTTGGATTTTCTTTGGAACTTCTTCTATTATTTTGCTGATGTTTTCCGCAGATTTGCACCAGTTTATTGGATCATATTGTTTCAATATGTCTGCGAATATTTTTCCGTCACATTGGTTGACGTTACTAGTGACCTCTGTTATCAGACGGTTGAGCTCCTGTTTCGCCAACTCATGGAATTTATTTTTGCTGAGTCCAGCGATGTCTCTCCAAGCCTTGCCCGTGTTGTACATAGCCATCTTGATTAGAATTTTAGTAATTCACAAGATAACTATTCTATGCCGACGTTTTATCCCACTTCTCCGACCTCAAACTAATCACTGACTATTCACGAAAACTTGTAGCTATATTGCACTCGATAGCCTTTTGTTATCCGCGTTAAGTCATGATATTTATAGGGTCTCAAAAGTGTAATCACTCACCGGCACACAGATACAAAACTGAGAGTGGCCAGAATGGTGAATACTTCGCCAAAATAGTACTAAGCACGAAAGGAAATCCTATGTAATGCTCAATAGCTAAAATTTATTAAAGCAAAACAACCAGGAATGTCGCTCTGACTAACTAAACTTATACCTAGCGAGCGACAGCGTCCAGGACGCCTCTGGTAGGCTACGGCTCTTGTATCAAAGATTAATCCTATTAATCACTCAAAATTTACCAAGAGCCTACATTTATACATAAAAGACATTATACTCAACTTATCAGAGGCCGACAAAGACGGAGAAGCCATGAAAAGTAGAATAAATCCAAGATTTACGAGAAACACAGGAAAAAACACCGAGTTGTTAAGCTACGCAAAAAGGAACGCATACGAATCGGAGGATAGGGAAGCCTTGGGTGCGGCTCCCCTTTTTCTTTCCCGAATTCGTTTCTTGCCAATCCCTCCTACAAGACGAAATCTCTGTCCAGGATGCAGATTGCCATGTGGCGTGTCAAAAATACGTCCTCTGATATGTCGCGATATCCCTTTCACGAGGGGTACTCGCTCCAGGAGTTAGAATTCTGGTACCTTAAGGTAAATTCTCTGGGAATATCGCCGTAGTTGTAATATACCCCAAGAAGCTACCCTATAGGAACTTCCATCAGGACGACATGGCTTGAGCCCAAATATATATATATATATATATATATATATATATATATATATATATATATATATATATATATATATATATATATATATATATATATATATATATATATATATATATACACACACACATATATATATATATATATATATATATATATATATATATATATATATATATATATATATATATATATATAAATATATATATATATATATATATATATATATATATATATATATATATTTATATATATATATATATATATATATATATATATATATATTAATATATATATATATATATATATATATATATATATATATATATATATATATATATATATATATATATATATATACACACACACACATATATATATATATATATATATATATATATATATATATATATATATATATATATATATATATATATATATATATATATATATATATATATATATATATATATATATATATATATATATATATATATATATATATGTATATATATATATATATATATATATATATATATATATATATATATATATATATATATATATATATATATATATATATATATATATATATATATATATATATATGTGTATGTATGTGTGTGTGTTTGTGTGTGTGTATATTCATATGTATGTATGTATGTATGTAGGTATATATATACGTGTAATTATACATACATATATATATATATATATATATATATATATATATATATATATATATATATATATATATATATATATATATATATATATATATATACCTAAATATTTATATTTATATTTATATTTATATTTATATTTATATTTATATTTATACTTACATATATATATATATATATATATATATATATATATATATATATATATATATATATATATATATATATATATATATATATTGATTCTAGTCAGGTAATGACAAGTTACAGGAGTTGAAGGGCATTTTATCTAACTATCGGCTAAGTTATGCATTATTAAAGATCCTGCAATTGAGGTTAACTTAGCCTCAAATACTCAACAAAATATACTTGAAGTACGTTAAAACTTACAATTTATATTTTGAAAAAAGTACTGTTTTTGTTTTAAGATAGACTAAAAAAATTTTGGTTTGATGGTAATTTTTTTACAAGGGGTAATGTTACTGTAATTTCATACATAATGGAATTTGTATTAAGGAACGTATTTGTAACCATTATACTAATATGTACTTGTATCTTAGCACTTATATATAGTGAACATTTCTTTTTACAATGAAAGGTGGTATTGATTTGTACGTTGAAACTTTTGCGTATTGTAAAATGTTTTTTTCTGTGCTTGAAGTTTCTTTTATAGAAGAGTGAAATTTGTGCAATGTGATAGAATTAAAGAAAAAAATGTGGAAGTGCTGGATATTTTAAAGGAATGGCTATGCTAAAATGCGGCATTTCTTATACTGGATATTTTCAATAAAATATCTGCATCATAAAACAGATACCTATGAAAAAAAAGTTTTATTAGAAACATATGCATATCATGAATTTTCAGGCTGTAGTCGTTATATATTATGCATGGCAGAATCCTTTTTTTCATATCTAAACGTATCCATCCGCAAATCCACCTCTTGTCCACTCAACAGTATGAATCAGCGACGTGAAACCTCGAAACTAAACACAAATGCGAGCAGAAGTCTCTCGTAACAGACGAGTATTGATTATGTTATCACTTTGCGAGTACTTCTCTGTCAGTTGCATGCCAGCTTTGACTCATGATGTTGACATTGTGTTGAGTCTCTAATATTCAAGATCTCTCTCTCTCTCTCTCTCTCCTCTCTCTCTCTCTCTCTCTCTCTCTCTCTCTCTCTCTCTCTCTCTCTCTCTCTCTCTCCGTTGTCTGGCACGTAACGGCAGATTTTGTTTGCTCTTTTAAAAACTTACTATAATTTTTAAGGTTAAAAGATATAATAAAGAAGTATAGTCAATACTGCATTTATGATCCCTACATTTGAAGCTATTGTAAGAATGTAATAACCTCCATTCATGAGAAGTCATTCAAAACATTCACCCAATGTTAGTGCATTATTTCATAGAGAATCTAAAAGCCAGTACGTAATCTTCTCTTACTCTATGAATTTGTAAAACAGTCATCTTATGTAAGGAAGTGAAACAAATTAATTGATAGTTTGATTGAAATAGTTTTCAATTGAGTTTTTTTTTTAATAACTGTTGCAATATCAATACATTCTTCATTAGGCCATATGTGATAGTTATCGATTCGTAATATATAGTTTACCAATTTTAATACAAATTTCTTTGTTGAAGCGACAAAGAGTAAATGTATTTACCATGAATTTATATATTTTCTCAAAGGTGAAAAACACAAATTTCTCCTTTTCAAAACGAGTAAGATTTTGTCAAAAGAAAGCTATTTTAATCAAATGATCAACTAATTTGATAATTGATGTTCATAAAAGTTAACTCACACCCAAGTATATAACCTTCGTTTGTCATTCTGAGTTATTAAAAACCCACACCTGAGAGAGAGAGAGAGAGAGAGAGAGAGAGAGAGAGAGAGAGAGAGAGAGAGAGAGAGAGAGAGAGAGAGAGAGAGAGAGTATCAATATCCAGATATCTTTGACCTAAAAAAGGATAATATCAATGAGAGAAAGCAAAACCTACTGCATTCTCCTGGGCTGAGATTAACGAAATCCTTATATATTTTCTTTCAGGGCAGGAATTTGCTGAATTCCTACATTTTCTTATGGATGAAGTCAGGGAAAATCTTTACATTTTCCCAGGGCTGGAATTCACTGTGAATGACATGGCAGATGATTTAATTAAAACTCTGAATAGTGCAGTGGAATATATTAGCCACCTTCCACGACTGAATGAAGATATTTAAAATTTTACCTCGTCGAGAAAAGGAAGAATGATCCGCCGATTCCAAACGTGGTAGAAATAGGTTAAAATAGAGAAACAAAAAATAAATATTGGATAATAATTGCCATAAAAATACATCTGAAATTAAGAAAAGCATGCACATTTTCCATCACATAAGAAGAGCTTAATCAGGCAAAGCATTTTGTTAAGAAAAGGAGAGGGATAATAATACCAATAAGATAAATAAAAAAACATTTATTAAAAATATTAATGTCTAACTTCTTTTTTGTGATATTTTGTTGATTATAAAGTATACATATAGAAGTATCAGGAACATATCATACAATATAATCTCTTAATAACTGTAACTGATTATTCACGAGTGATAAAGCATATTATTCTATACAAAAGTAGAAGGAACGAGAATTAAAGATTAGGATTACTGCAGAAAATAATCATAATATAATCATTAAAACATAATAACAATATAAGATAACGTTCTTTTTTAACCGCATTCCTATATATTTTGATATATTTGGAGCTTTCCAAAATTATTTTATTGTCATTTCAAATTTAAGTATACAAATAATAAGAGAAAAGCGTTTCTAAAATAAGACTATTCCACTTGGCCATTCGATGTACAGCTTTGCATAAAGGCTTACCTGAAACTCGAGAAAGTCCTATCTAAGTCTACGCTATTGCAATCTGTAAAATCCTGCAGGATTTTGCAGAATACAAATAAGTATTCCTTTCCTCTATTTCACCGTTTCTTTTCTATTCCTGCAACATAAAAGTTCCTGAAATTTGAACACCCTTATTCAGTATTGTGCGAGGTTCTGTCAGGTTATAACGGAGAGACGATATGAATGCAACCGACAGTTCCGAGCAATAATGTTTGTAAATAACCTAGACCTTCCGTATGAGTTTCAGTAACATAACATCCTTCTTTCTACCTTAGACTACAGAAATGAAGTTTGCCTTCGACTTTTTACGTCAAGGTATCACTCTACTCACTATGGATTATCAAACTCTGTTCATGTTAAGCTTTAACATGCAGCTCAATTGGAGTATTCCGTTTCCCACCAATTGTGGGATCACCTTTATCAAAACTTTGTGAGAATTGTTACTTCGTAATGTTCCACCTGGAGACTTATATAAGTTTAATCGCACTACCGAAGGCTTTATTAACATCAGTTATCAGTATAAGTAAGTTAATAAGGGAATAAAGAAGGTCATAGATCAATAGCACCACTACAGTTAGCCTCGGTTAAACGATACATATTTAATCAACCTGTATAATAAGCACCACATGCACAAGAAATATACTAACGAAGATAAATTAGTAGATTTGTCTCCGTTCACGGCAATTTTTATGAAGGGTGATCATTGTAGTTTACAATTGATAAAGACAAATAATCTTCAATGAGAAAAAAATAGCTCACCTGATTGAATATCATTCGTAAAAGCATGATATTTTCAAATAATTAAAATGTACTCTTCGTGGATGACCAAGCAAGTTTGTTGGTAAAAATTCGATGCAGTTTTCAGAAGGATTACCTTATCATGTTTGATAAGGCACCAACGGGCCTCTCTATAATACGAACGAAGGCAGAGATATTACTTAGAAAAGAGATTGTTCTGAATATTAAGTTCCTTAGCTATGACCCAAATATTCAAAGCCTTAATCTCCTGTAAGACCGTCTCAAGAGAAAAATAGAATCTTAACACCAGTCATTCCATACTTCTCCAGTAAGATAACAATCGAGTAAGTCACCAAGAACAACAAGAAGCTCAGTAGCCTGATTATTCATTGACAAAATATGATTATATATATAAATGTATATATATATATATATATATATATT
>NC_090738.1:75643111-75668111 GCF_036898095.1 Palaemon carinicauda
CCGTTTTTTGGGCTCAAGCCATGTCGTCCTGATGGAAGTTTACCAGAGCATTACTGTATCTGTGGATTCTCAGAACGTGCCGTACTCCCCGGAGGTAATTTTTCCCGGTCGACTAGACCTAGAGACCTAAGATGTTACCGTTATACATCTTTTCAACTAACCAGGTTAACAACAATTCTATATATATATATATATATATATATATATATATATATATATATATATATATATATATATATATATATATATATATATATATAAGAAGAGGATAACCAAAACTATAAGCATAAGTCTGATAGTAAACAGAAACTTGTTTATCTGAAAGAAAAACATTTGTGCCACTTTTAACATACCGAGGTATGAAGGTCAGAAAAGTCTGTATTACTAATCAGTTACATTAGCGTTAGAAACGCTCGGCACACATGTGTGCACTTATGCTAGGTTCACCTTTGGAAGTGGAACAGTCAACGTGGGCACCTCAGTGCCCTCACTTAGTTTGTAGCACAGAATGTAACTACACACTCACCCTAGAATTAATTGTCCCAATTAAAACCACTGTTCCTCGCAGAGTTAAACAGCAGGGTTAACGACGCAACCCACTGCTACCACAGAACTCTTTAGTTGCTCCACTTGCTTTGCATAGTGGCGAAAGAACACTCTGGAAGACTTCCAGCCAGTGTATGAACGGAGATGTTCAAAATCCATACAATTAAGGAAATTTAAGGATGAAGCAACTTTCCTCGGATCATGACCTGCGGGTGTACTGTCAGGATCCGCTCTGCGAATAAAATATGCGATTTTCGCCCTGAGTTGATTCAGTGATAAATTTGAGCCTAATGTTTCTCCCCTGAATAGTTGACCACCCTAGAAGTCTGAAGATCTATGAAGATAGACCTTTAGGCATTCTACTGGACATAGAGATGCATCTCCTTTCAGAGGGCAGATTCTCCAGGGACCCCACCTATTGGTGGGTAACTCATTCTTGGTGAGAAACAAAGGATCCGGAAACAGGTTCAGTTCTCCCCATCCGGGAACTGAACACGACCTTCCTCTCTCGAGAGGGCTACAATCTCACTAACCCTGGCCCCGGACGCGAGTGGAAATAGGAAAATAACTTTTTGGGTCAAATCCATTAACGCACCCTCCTCATTGCTCCACAGAGAAGCGAAATGAAGAACTTTGTCTAAAGACCATGAAATGGGCTTTGGTGGTGCTGAAGGTCTGAGCCTAGCGTAGGCTTTCAGAACTTTATTGCCTTCTAATAGATTTGCACTTATTTTCCTCTAAGAAGTCTATGCTGGCTTCCGAAATCCCGAAACGCTTTCTCACCGCTAGGGAGAGAAAATCATGAGCTGCAGGATCCGGGTTTTCTGTAATGAAGCGCAGACAGAAGACTTCCGGACTCGCTGGGTCAGAACTGGATCTGGTAGCGGTAGAAACTTCAGTCGTAGTTCCAATGCCAGGGGGAACCACACGCTGTTCGACCACTTGTGGGTCACTATTGCCGCTACCCCCTTGAAGGATCTCAGTTGTTGATGACCTTCAACAGAAGGTTGTGAGGAGGGAACAGATAAATCCTGGACCATCTGTTCCAGTCGAGGGATATCGCGTCCACTGCTTCCGCTAAGGGGTCCTCGTACGGGGACACGTACAGGGGCAACTTCTTGTTGTCTTTCGTCGCAAAGAGGTCTATCTGCAGTTCTGGGACTTGTTCAGAATGAAGGAGAATGATCCTGCGTCTGAGGACCATTCCGACTCTATTGGTGTGAACCTGGATAGAGCGTCCGCTGTCACATTGCGGACTCCTTGAAGGTGAACTGCCGACAGGTACCACTTCTTCTTTTCCGCCAATCGGAAGATGGCCAACATCACCTGGTTGAGAGGTGGTGACCTTGATCCTTGTCGATTCAAGCATCTCACAACTACCTCGCTGTCCATCACCAACCTTATGTGGATCGAGTGACGCGGGGAGACTTTCTTTAAGGTAAGGAACACTGCCATAGCTTCTAGAAAGTTTATGTGAAAGGTCTAGAATAGCTTGGAGCAAGTCCCCTGGACTTTTTTCCGATGAGTGACCTCCCCGTCCCTCCTTCGAGGTGTCTGAGTGAATCGTCACCGACGGGGGAGGTGGCTGAAGAAGAACCGACTTCTTTAGATGTCTGGCTTGGGACCAAGGCCTGCGAAGAGTACATAGCCGAAGCGGAACTGGTCTTCTCAGATCTCTTCGCGCGTTTGATGCATAACTTCTCCAAACTCCGGTTGCATCCTTTAGCTGTGCTCTTAGCATTGTGTCTGTCACCGAAGCAAACTGGAGAGAGCCCAGTACCCTCTCCTGTTCGCGTCTTGATATCCTTTCGGAATCTAGAAGTCTCTTAACAGAACCCGCTATCTCCTTCCTTTTCTTCGCCGGGATGGAGAAATGATGTGACATTAAGTCCCAGTGGATTCCCAGCCACTGGAACTTTTGAGATGGAGAAAGTCGAGACTTTTTTCTGTTGATCTTGAAGCCTAGATACTCTAGGAACTGGATCACTTGACTGGAAGCTTGCAAGCATTCTGTCTCGGATGCTGCCCACACCAGCCAGTCGTCCAGGTAGGCTACTACCTGAATTCCCTTTAGGCGTAATTGTTTGAGAGCTACGCTTGCAAGCTTCGTGAAAATCCTTGGGGCTATATTTAGCCCGAATGGCATGGCTCTGAAGGCGTATAGTCTTCGTTGTAGCTTGAACCCTAGGTAGGGGGAGAGTCGACGGTTGATTGGAACGTGCCAATAGGCGTCTGAGAAGTCTGTGGAGACAGAATATGCCCTCTTGGGCAGTAAGGTCCTTATGTGTTGCAGTGTTAGCATCTTGAATTTGCAGTTCACTATGAACTTGTTGAGTGGCGACAAGTCCAGAATGACTCTGAGCTTTTCCGAGTCTTTCTTAGGAACACAAAACAGCCTCCCTTGGAATTTGATGGACTTCACCCTTCGGATCACATTTTTCTCCAACAGTTCTTGAACGTACTCCTCCAGAACGGGGGTGGAGTGTTGGAAAAAACCGAGGGCACGGGGGTGGAGTGCTGTACCAGCTCCAGCCCAGTCCGTTCTTGAGTAGGCTGTGGCCCCAGGGATCGAAGGTCCACCGATCCTGAAAATTCTGAAGTCTCCCTCCTACTGGCATCATCTCACTTGGACTGCCGTCCTGAGGTCTTGCCTCCCCGACCGCGACCGCCCCTGAATCCCCTTCCCCTTGAGGGGCGCCTAGACTAGCCTCTGGCTGCTCCTCTAGGCTTTGCTCGAAAGGAAGTAGACTGCCCTTCAAACGTTGGGGTGAACACCGTGGACTGTGTCGACACGGCCTGGGGTACCCAATGGAAAGTGGTCGGGGTTTGTGCCACCATCTGGGGCACTGAAGGCATCGGCAACTGCTGTTGCTGTTACTGTTCAACTGGCTTGGCTGGCCGAGACGGTAGCCTAGGCCTTTTAGTCTTCCTCTTCGGTTGGGGACCCTCATCCGGGGAAGACTTTCTCTTGATAGACAGGCCCCACTTTTGGAGAAGATTTCTATTATCCGTGGCGGCCTTATCCACAATTTCTTTGACCAATTCGCTAGGGAAAAGGTCTTTGCCCCAAATGTTGGAGGAGATTAGTTTCCTTGGCTCGTGCCTCACCGTAGCCGAGGTGAACACGAACTCCCTACAAGCTCTCCTCGCCCTAACGAAGCTGTAAAGATCCTTCGTCACTGTGGCCAGATGAATCTTGGCCACTACCATGAACATTTCATGGACCTTGGGGTCACTTGCCATCGTCTCAAGAGTGTTCTGAAGAGACATTGAGCCAGCCAGTCTTTCTTTTGTCTCGAGCTCTCTCCGCAAAAGAAAGTCAGACAGCTTAGGGAGGTTCTCACCGAACTGACGTCCGGCAATATCAGCCTCCAACTTCCCGACTGAGAAGGTAAGATGGACGTCCTTCCAGTCCTTGTGGTCCATGGGTAGGGCCAGCGACAAGGGTTTACACTCCTCCAGGGAGGGGCAAGGCTTGCCACCCTCGACTGCTTTTAATACAGCCGCAAACCCTTTCTGCAAAAAGGGAAAGGCTCTAGCAGGAGAGGACACAAAGGAAGGGAGCTTTTTACTCAATGCAGTAACTTTTGAGTTTGTGAAGCCCCTCTCTTTCATCGAAGATGAAACCAGAGCTTGAGCCTTAGCATGGTCCATCACTATGACCTCCTTCGGGTCTGTCTTCTCCTTTGAAGCTGGTTCCTTCCTCAACCGGACATAACAGTCCGGATATGACCCTTTGCTGGGCCAGAATTCCACTTCCTCAAGGGGAACTGAACCCAGCTTATCCGACATGACGATCTTTCCAGTCGTCATCGGCATGTGCTCGGCATATCTCCACGGGTTAGCATCTGAGCACAAGGGAAGGTCTTTCACATTGAGCCTTTTCTGGGGCCCACGTGATGCTGCAAGCTCCTGCATCCGCAGTTCCATTGCAGCCGCCTTCTCCATATTCTCCTTCTGCATTTGTTGGATCATTCCAACAATGGAGGAGAGGGCCTGTCCCAGCTCTACTGGGAGAGCGGACGATGTTGAGGGAATAGGTTCAGGGATCAGAACCGGAGCAGCCGACACCTCGTCGGCTTCTTCCTCTACAATGTCTGGGGCTTGATCTTCATCCTGGCCTCCTGCCAGGAGGTCTTCCTCCAGACGCTCGGACACGTCTGACATCCTGTCGCCCAACTGGATGTCTTGCATGGCGACCGCCACTTCAGCATCCACCTGGATCTGAACTAGGGGGATCTCCTCTTGAGGCTGGGGAATCACTGCATCAGCTGATGCCCTAGGGAAAAGGTAAGCCCTCATCTTCTCACTTGGAAGATAAGGTCCAGAGGTGTTCTTCTGGAAGCCCCTTACCCAGGTGCGAAGCTTCCCCCTTGCTATATCCCTTGATTACGCTGTCCTAGGGGAATCAAAAGCTTCAGTAATCAGGTTAGAGCACACGGTACATACCTGGGGGTCCCAATACCGAAACTCACCTTTGGAGACAGCGCATGCTGCGTGTCTCCTACATAATCCATGTCCGGCAGCCGGGTCGGGTACAGCACTAGAAAAAAACAGAATGGATGCCAGGGTAAGAGCGTAAACTACCTCCAAGCCCGGCAATCCGAAAGAGTGCATATAAGGAAGGGGAGAATCTAATTCAGGCTTCCTGACCAATGCCCTCTGGCTCTACAGGCAGGCATGGATGAGGGACCAAGGGAGGTCCAGGCAGCACTCAAAGCAGAAGACCCTTGCCGGCCGGCAAGGGACTGAGTCAATTCCGCATCCTAACCTATCCTAGGTCCAGATGTAGAATGACGTACAGTACTGTAATGGCTAGGCCATTACGGAGATAGAGGGGGAAGGGACAAAAGAGGGTCCTACCAACCTTGCTTTAGTGAAGGATCACCCGCAGCCAAGAAAACTCATCTTAGCCTAAGGGAGATCCAAGGAGGGAGGCCAGCAATACTTGCCAGGTCCCAAAGAACCAAAGCAAGGAAGGTGTTGCTACTCCCAGGGAAAGGATCTTATCATCCCCCGAGAACAGCAACAAGGACTAGTCTGCTAGATCACAAAAGAAGGAATCATCTCATACAGAAACCTTTGGTAGTGACCTAAGGAGGCTAAGCCTCCTATGTCTGTGTCAGGCCAGCGAGGGAGACTCTACCCCAAGCCAGACAAACACAGACTCAGACTAAAAACTCTGTTGTTCTGTCCCTCTCTGAAACCAGACTTACTGGAACAGGAAGGTACAGTAACACCCCAGTATAGTTTAATCGAAAGTTAATTCAGATAAACCACTTAGGGATAAGCCCAAGGCTTAAACAGAGGGAAAGGGATTGCATACCTTCTCCGAAGAAAAGAAAGCAACCGGGGAGTATGAGAAAGTATACTAAGGCTCCATAAGCAACTTAGCCTAGGCACCAAGAGAATCGATTACCTAAATCACCGAAACTCACACGTATATTATCTTGGAAATATTCAACATAATCTTAAATGTATAAAAAACAGCCTAAAGCTTCAATAAAATTATAATACACTCGGAAAAACCAAAATCATGCAGGAAGTACTAGGACCAAACGACTAGGCTACATGGCCTAGCGTAGGCCAGAGTTGGTGAATACTTCGCCAAAATAATACTAAAGCACGAAAGGAAATCCTATGTAACGCTAAATAGCTAAAATTTATTAAAGCAAAACAACCGGGAATGTCGCTCTGGCTAACTAAAACTCATACCTAGCGAGCGACAGCGTCCATGACGCCTCCGGTAGGCTACGGCTCTTGTAACAAAGATTAATCCTATTAATCACTTAAATATTTACCAAGAGCCTACATTTATACATAAAAGACATAGTACTCAACTTATCAGAGGCCGACGAAGTTGGAGAAGCCATGAAAAGCTGAATAAATCCAAGATTTGCGAGAAACACAGGAAAAAACACCGAGTTGTTAAGCTACGCAAAAAGGAATACAGATGGCGCCAGGATTGGCGCCAGGCACGCTTACGAAACTGGAGAATAGGGAGCCTTGGGAGCGGCTCCCCCTTTTTCTTTCCCGTTTTCGTTTCTTGCCAATTGACCCCTCGATACGTAATCTCTGTTTGGGGTGCAGATTGCCATGTGGCGTGTCAAGAATACGTCCTCTGATATGTCGCGATATCCCTTTCATTAGGGATATTCGCTCCAGGAGTTAGAATTCTGGGTACCTTAAGGTAAATTTCTGGGAATATCGCCGTAGTTGTAATATACCCTAGGAAGCTACCCTATAGGAACTTCCATCAGGACGACATGGCTTGAGCCCAAAAATACATATATATATATGTATGTATATATATATATATATATATATATATATATATATATATATATATATATATATATATATATATATGTGTGTGTGTGTGTATATATATATATATATATATATATATATATATATATATATATATATATATATATATATATATATATATATATATATATATATATATATATATATGTGTGTGTGTGTGTGTGTGTGTGTGTGTATATATATATATATATATATATATATATATATATATATATATATATATATATATATATATATATATATATATATATATATATATATATATATGATTAAGCCAATATTATAGAAGTTACGTTTATTTTTTTGTATTCAATCACATAAATTACAATTCATTTAATATGTCAAAGGAAATTGCCAATAATTTACATATTTTAGTTTGTAGTATTTTATTAATATCGTAGTTTTTTCTATTTTCATGAAAATTCTAGTTTGATGCATAGGCTTAAGTATTTTTGAATTCTGCTTCAAATTCATATAAGAAAAGAAATAAATAGTTAATCACTCTTAATGTACATTGATTTTTTTCTTATTTCCTTTGGCATAATCAATTCATGGTAAATAGAATGGTCAGAAATATTTGGTAATATCCAGAAATTTTATTGCAAATTCCTCAGAAATTATTCAGTGACCATCTGGCAACACTGCTTCAGCCACTCAGACTGATGTCATACCATATGGTGAGCAATTACACGCTACGTCCTCAGTCCTAACGTACTAAGACCGTACGGCTAACTTTAGTACTGGCGAAAGTTCATCCAGCCGGCCGTGGATGAGCTTCCATGCGGCCGATTTGCTATCACACACACTGGTTTGAACATATGCTAGCGTCGAGACCAACGGCGCCGTAGGAAACCGGACAAGTGTAATAGGGGCTTTAAGCCCCTATTACACGTATCCGGTTTCCTATGGCCAACCTGGCCATAGGCGCTGTAAGAAAATTCTGGCTTACTGCTAGAGCTATTACACGTATTTGAACGGCCGGAGGCAAGTGGGTCAGTGTGGCACTGTTTGTGGTGGAGGAGTGACATGTCTTATTTCGACGACCTTCTCGTTCCTATTGCTCTAGCGTTCTACTTGAAGGTGAAAACAAGAAAAATGAAGATTTGGTTCAAACAATGGCTGCATAAACGACAAAAATACTCTCATGTTAACTTAATGAAGGAACTTCCACTGGAAAAAGATGACTGGTTTAACTACATGCGAATGGATCATGACACATATTTGGACCTCTTAAGTCAGGTATCACCTTTAATAGAAAAAAAAAGGACACTTGCATGAGAGAAGTAAATAGTCAACACGAGCGTCCTGCAGCCCAGATTATCAGAAATTTCTGGATATCTTCTGAAATATGCAACTATTGTCAGAATCTAAGAAATCAAGGCAGAATCTTCTGAAATTTGTAATGATTTGTCAGTTATTGCCCAAAATTTTATAAATATATACAGAAATGTGGGAAAAAATATAAATCATAAACTTCTAAACATTTCTACGGAAATGGAATGAAAATAGAGAGAGAGAGAGAGAGAGAGAGAGAGAGAGAGAGAGAGAGAGAGAGAGAGAGAGAGAGATTGCCTGTTCATAATCCAGACACGTTTTAGACGTCACATGGTCATGGGACACAGAGAGAGATTATGTTCTAAACCGTTTCAAGCATGTAGGCTACACGTATGTTTTTCCATATAGATTTCAGTGGCACAATATCGATCCGACTTTTCGAAAGGTACCCATATTGACAGTCACTTTCGCCATGTTCACTCTGATTTGAACTTCAGTGTTCTAAGTTTGTTGACTTGTCGCCTGATTAACTATCTTACGGTAAGATTCTGTCATTCTGCTGTGATTTCATACATAGCTACACTTGATTAAATCTGTTATTCACCATTTAGAAGAAATATTGAATTACTTGTTGAAATCAGTCCAAAAAAACAACTGATGTAGGCCTAGGCATAGCCCATTTTTTTGTTTAAGTGAATATCACGGTTTCATGATATATATATATATATATATATATATATATATATATATATATATATATATATATATATATATATATATATATATATATATATATATATATATATATATATATATATTTTTAAGCCAATATTAATGAAGTTACGTTTATTTTTTGTATTGAGTCAAATAAATTACAATTCATTTAATATATCAAAGGAAATTGCCAATCATTTAAATATTTTAGTTTGAAGTATGTTATTAATATTGTAGTTTTTTTATATTTTCATGAAAATTCTAATTTGATGCATAGGCCTAAGTATTATTGAATTTTCCTTTAAATTCATATAAAAAAGAAATAAATAGTTAATAACTCTTAATGAACAATTGATTTTTTTCTTATTTCCTTTGGTATAATCAATTCATGATAAATAGAATTGTCAGTAATTTTTGGTAATATCCAGAAATTTTATTGCAAAATCCTCAGAAATTATTCAGTGACCATCTGGCAACACTGCTTCAGCTACTCAGACTGATGTCATACCATATGGTGAGCAATTACACGCTACGTCCTCAGTCCTGAGGTACTAAGACCGTACGGCCAACTTTAGTACTGGCGAAAGTTCATCCGACCAGCCGTGGGTGAGCTTTCATACGTCCGATTTGCTATCACACACTCCGGTTTGAACATATTCTAGCGTCGCGACCGACGGCGCCGTAGGAAACCGGATGAGTGTAATAGGGGCTTTAGAGATGATCACTTCCCAGGAGGAGGCTGAATCTCATATTTGTAGTAAAAAGATGAAATGCTTATCGCGTGGTAGATTAATTTTTTATTTTTTCTATGAAGGGTTTTTGGAAAGATTTGTTCACTGTTTAGTTTTAGGAACATTTAATTGTGAAAATATCTTTAAGTCAATTTCATCCAACCATAATAATTGTACTCATTACCAAAGGATTTTCTGTCATTAATTTACAGGAAATAATCATCAAAATACATTAAAATTCTTAGTAAATAAACATATTTAGTTCATATGTACCGCTCCTATTCATAAAGTTCTGATCCTGTCTTCTTTCCGTTTCATTCTTATTTGTATAAAGAAAATCAAATATATTGAAATAGGTATGTTTTCTATATCTATAAAGTAAGTATTTTCAGTTCTTTATTTCCTCTCAGACAAATGGATTGCTGGAATTTTCTATTTTGTTTTGTAAAGAATACTTACAATAGCTAGCTATCTAGTTAGAGCTTCACTGTGGTCTAATAATAATAATGATAATAATAATAATAATAATAATAATAATGATAATAATAATAATAATTAAAGAGATCAATATTTTATATTATTGATACTATGATATTCATTATAATTAATTCTGTTTGGGGTCATTGATATTATCAACATTCTTATCACTATCATTATTACATATATTATTATTTTTATCGTATACAAAACTTTCCAAAATAAAACCTCCTCTGAATTGAAAATAAGAATAAAAATAAATCATGTTAAGCAAAAATAAGTATTGAATTCTCGTTAGAAGAAAGTGGATGAAGTGAAAAAAAAAATCACCCAAACCCAAGTACACAAAGATTTAACAAAATAAAATAAAATAAAAGAGTACTTTATGTGTCATAATTCATATTAACGTTGAGTAGCTGTTGCAAACATTCTGGTCCATGTCCATTGCGTTTGAAAGAATTTACTTATTTTGTTGAATTCCCAAGAACTTTTGTCGTTGATAGGAAAGGCGTAAAAGTCTCTTATACAAACGTTGCTATTCATGCAGAATTATCCCAAGTTTAAAACTTTTTTGTTCCAAAAGATTTATGATTTCCCTTTCTTTTGGAAGTTTTTTATTTTGAGAGGAAAAGAATGATGTGCACTTCTGTAGCACTTATCTGAAGTAAATGAAATATTTTGAATCGCCACGATAAAAATTGTTCTTTATTTTTACTTCTGGGTT
Organism: Palaemon carinicauda; assembly: GCF_036898095.1. Classification (NCBI taxonomy): domain Eukaryota; kingdom Metazoa; phylum Arthropoda; class Malacostraca; order Decapoda; family Palaemonidae; genus Palaemon; species Palaemon carinicauda. The sequence continues at coordinate 75,653,909 of NC_090738.1, forward strand.
ACGTAAGACAAGACAATATAGTGTCCTTTTGTAGCTAAGGTTTAAAATAAATAAAATTAAATCTTTAGTCAGGACTGTTGAAGTGTTTTGGAAAAAAAAAAAAAACCAAGGAAGAATTTCAATAATTTTTTTTTTTGGATAGGGCGAATCTGCGTATTGGAATAAAAAGGGAGCTAGATTTAAATTATATCAGCACCGTTAACGCCACGCCCAATTTTCCTCTTTTATCGGGTGCTGATGCCTGATAGATTATGAAGTTAAGTTTGAATAAGGTTCGAGATATTGCAGGAGTAGCGACCTATGAAAATTTGATAGAATAAAAATAGTTGGGTGTAATATTTACTAAGAGATATAAATTAATTTGGCATTGACAATATATGTCACTAATTATTAGTACCTTAATGAAGAATTGTCCAACATATATAAAAATATATACATAAATACAATATATACAATAGCAAAGATACATATTGAGGTATTACTGGTATCATGTTATAATTATTATAGATGTTAAGATTTTCATCATTTCCTTACTAATTATTGTTATTATAAACAAATAAAAATATCTGAAATAAATCCTAATCCAAACAGAATCAAATACAGCGCAGCTGAAATAATAATAATAAAAAGAAAAACATAACCCTTTAGTAAAAACATTAATAGGTAAAAGATAAAAAACTCGAATAGATTAAAGTAGGAGATATTATTGAACAAGCAAAGGCAAAACTATTTTGATTGACTCAGCTCTTATTGACATGGAGTACCATTGGAAACCACTCTGTCCTTTGAACATTGCAGGGGAATAGATGAGTTTATTCTACCAGAATCCTAAGAACTTTCCTCGTTAATTAGGAAGGTGTGAGTCTTTCACCTGGACGTTGTCAATTGTCTCATATCATCTGACTTTTAACCCAAATAGGAATAGGATGTGAGTCAAGGAATTTCATTTAAGAAAGAAGTCTTTTCGTATGTATTAATCCATAGATTCTATTGGTTATTGTTTTAATTTCAATTGAATGTGTTCAGTAAGGAAACGGACAAATTTGGGCTGGTAATACAATTTTTATTTTTATTTTACCAATGCTCCTGAAACATAACCTAAACGAATGAAAAAAACTGGCTATGTGCTCAGTTAAAGAAAATGGTACTGGGACTTTTCATAGGATCGTTGAAAGTCCATTGAGCTTATGAGAACTGAGAAGACAAAATGCAAAACCATATCCGATATCTCAGTCATGCTTCTATTTATGAGAAACCTTTTCCCTTCCCTTGTACCTGCTAGTGTGTCTACCTGCTGTGAAACTAAGATCCCATCCATATCTTGTCCAATGGCGACTGAAGTACTCTTCGTCGCCATCTTTGGACTGGATAGCATATAGGCTATCTATCCTGGACATAGGAGGGCGAGATTTTTTCCATCCCTAGACTAAATCTCTCCGCCTCCTTGGAGGAAGCCCCCCTTCCCCCCCCCCCCCCCCCAACGCCCCTCCCGATTGTTTTCTCTGTCCCTTCCCTCTCCTCGGTAGGCTATAACCGAACTATATTGGAAACTACAGTTCCTCTTGTCTAGTCATGTTACCCTAGCTATTGAGTTTTCCCCCGACCACTAGGTAGGCTAGACTGCCCTGCAGAGTTCTAACTATGGCCTAACACTATATAGGCAAAGAATTGATACCCTCTGAGGTTCTCTGCCGCCTTGACAGTTACCTGATCCATGACTGCAGCTTCCCATAATTATTATCATTAATAACTACACTTATTATTATTATTATTATTATTATTATTATTATTATTATTTATAATAATAATATTAATATTATTATCATTATTATTATTAATACTATTATTATTATTTTGTATTATTAATATTATTATTACTATTGATATTACTAGCCAAGCTACAACCCTAGTTGGAAAAGCAAGATGCTACAAGCCGAAGGTCTTCAACAGAGAAAAAAAGTCCAGTGAAGAAAGGAAATAATGAAATAAATGAACGGGGACATAAATTTACCAATGAATTATTTTAAAAACAATCACATGAAAACATATGTCATATACTTTATAAGCTATGAAAAAGACTTATATCAGCCTGTTCAACATGAAAAAATTTTCTGCAACTATGAACTTTTGAAGTTCTACTGATTAAAATACGGGTTTAAGAAAATCATTCCACAATTTCGATACAGCTGGAATAAAGCTTCCGGAATACTATGTAATATTGAGTCTCATGATAGAGAAGGCCTGACAATTAGAATTAAGTGCATGCCTAGAATTACGAACAGAATGGAACTCTCCAGGAAGATCTGATTGCAAAAGATAGTCAGAATTATGAAAAATCTTAAGCATCATGCATAATGAACTAATCGAAGAGCGGTGTCAAAGATTAATATCTAGATCACAAATAAGAGATTCAATGAACTGTACGTTTCTGTCAAACTAATTAGGATGAAAATCAACAGCTGAAGACCATAAAAAAGAACAATACTTGAAACTAGGTAGAAAGAATTAAAACACTTCCTCAGAATAGATTAATCACCAAATATTTTTAAAAGCTTTCTCAATTTCATTGTTTAGCAAGAACTGGTCTTTTATTCAAATATCATAATAATAATAATAATAATAATAATAATAATAATAATAATAATAATAATAATAATAATAATAATGATAATAATAATAATGATGATGATGATTATTATTATTATTATTATTATTATTATTATTATTATTATTATTATTATTATTATTATTATTATTATTATTATCACTAGCCAAGCTACACCACTAGATACTATAAGCGCAAGTGTTCTAATAGGGAAATTAGCCCATTCTGAAAATAAAATATAAAAATAAGTAAATGATGAGAACAAATTAAAAATAAATCATTTTAAAAACAGTAACAACGTTAAAACATATATGTCATATATAAACTATAAAAAGACTTATGTCAGGCTGTACAACATGAAAACATTTGCTGAGTCTTTGAACTTCTGGAGTTCTACTGATTCAACTACCCAATTAGGAAGATCATTCCACAATGGTCACAGCTGGAATAAAACTTCTAGAATATTGTGTGTTATTGAGCCTCATGGTGGAAAAGGCCTGGCTTTTAGAATTACCTGCCTGCCTAGTATTACAAACAGGATGGAATTGTCCAAGAAGATCTGAATGTGAAGGATGGCCAGATTTATGAAAAATCCTATGCAACATGCAAAATGAACTAATTAAAAGCGGGGGCAAACACATCAATATCTAGATGAAGAATAAGAAATTTAATAGACCTTAAGTGTCTGTTCAAAACGAATTAAGTTGAGAATCAGCAGCTAAAGACCGAAAAAGAGAACAATACTCAAAACAAGGTATAATGAAAGAATTAAAACATTTCTTCAGAATATATTGATCACCGAAAATCTTAAAAGACTTTCTCAATAAGCCAATTATTTGTGCAATGGAAGAAGACACAGACCTAATGTGTTTCTCAAAAGTAAATTTGCCGTCAAAAATCACACATAAAAATCTAAAAGATTCATATAAAGCTGAAAAAATATTATCAATACTGGGATCCGGATGTTAAGGAGCCACTGTCCTTGACCTACTTACAATTATACTTTGAGTTTTGGTAGGATTCAACCGCATACGCCATAATTTGCACCGTGCTCTAATTTGAGCTAGAACTCTATTAAGGGATTCAGCAACCCCAGATCTACATTCTGGGGATGGAACTGATGCAGAGACTAGCATCATCTGCATATAACAAAAAACGTTTTTTCTAGGCCGTACGACATGTCAAGTGTATATAGTATGAAAAGTAATGGGCCAACCTATGCCTAATATGTTGGATCTGATACGCTTACTGGTTCTATATCATCATCATATTTTATCCTAATATATTTTATTCCCGACCGTGGTTTATTCATCCCGCCCCCCCAGGTAGATTATTAAATTGAGTATATTTATTTATTTTTTTCGTGTCTGTCTGTCTGTGGACAAGATTACGACAAAGCTACTCAACTCCTTTTGAAGAAATGTTCACTACAGATAGATCTTAGGTCATGAACGACCCATAAGAAATTTTAGTTGATTTGGATACAAATGCTGATTCAAGATACGAATTTGCATTTTCCACCATTTTGATGATAACGTCAGAAACCATTGTCAGATTTTGACTAAATATCCACCACAGATAGATATCAGACAATGGATGACTCAGTTAATCTTTGGAGCTGATGCGGTTCCAGATCCAGATTTGTATTTTTCACAGTCTTAGTGATTACGTCAAAAGAAATTGACAGATTGGAAAGAAATTGTCACCATATATGATTTTAAGGTTATGTCAAAAGTGAATGATAGTTGGTTATAAATTTGTTAATTCTCATGTCCGGTGTCTGAATGTGTTTCTTTTTTCATCAAAGTCACCCTTTTGCATAGGTCAGAAATCTCTAACTCCTCTCGTTATTTAAAACTTTCTTGGGTTTCTTTGATATCTAACACTTCTTCAGTCTTTGTTAGTTTACCCCATATCACAAAAAAGAGGTAAATATTCCTGTAAAGTAAGTAATATTGATCGATGAACCTATGAAAAGAAACATGTAGTGTCAAAGTTAGATTAGCTTACTTATAGTTTTGTTAAACAATCTACTTCCTTCCTGTCAACTTGATGAGGCCGCTGCCATTTTGTGTCAACATGCCCGGGGTATTTATGGGTCATTTTGTATCTTTGGTGCTAGACATAGGCATTGTCTTATCCAAGCTACTGCCGCTTCGTGGGCAGTTGTTGCTGGCTGATGCAGTATGATAAGTGAATATGCCCTCTTAGATTGTCAACAGACCAATGTGACGGTGCCGTGAGAGGGTTGTGAACTCAAAGGCAGGAAGCAATCAACTGAGTTATATTCTTATAGAACACTCTCCTTTATATACAAAACCTCAAGGCAACAGGACATAACAAGTTAACAAGACAGACAATGTTACAGAGGAAAGCAGCAGACATGAATTTTCATGTTCGTTTAGTGCGAGGGAAGAGCGAAGATACAAGCATAATATATGCAAAAGTAATTATGTAAAATTGTGTGACACACGGTTGGTACATGGCTCCCTCCCTAAAAATGACATACTGTACATATTAAATAGGGCGCCCTGATCTAGAGAGGCGAACTGTAGGCGGGTCATCTGACAGAAGATAAGCAGGTTTTAGACAATCAATGGAGACCCGGTCTTCTTTGCCCCGAATGTTTAGTAGGAATGCTTTCGGACTGCGTCGGATCACAAGGAAAGGGCCCGTGTAAGGGGGTGTTAGTGGTGGCTTGCTGGTGTCGTTGCGCAGGAAGACGTGCGTTGCAGAGTGCAAGTCCGTTAGTATGTGATGCTTCGCTGGGGGCTTGTAAGTCTGGCAGCACGGAGTAAATTTTCCCACGACGTGCCTTTTCGCTGGAGATTGTCGGAGGAGGTTGTAAAAGGAAAAAATTCGGCAGGGACAACCAACAGGTCGTCATACACCTTTTCAGCTGCCGAGACGTCGAGGGCGTCTTTAGGAGTGGTCCTTAGTCCCAGGAGGACCCAGGGAACCTGAGTAAACCAGTTGCAATCCTTGCAGCGGGACATCAAATCTGCTTTCAGGGTGCGATGTAAACGTTCAACCATTCCATTGGCCGGGGGGTTGTAGGCCGTTGTCTGATGTAGGGTGATGCCCAGGAGATTCGCTAATGACGTCCACAATTGAGAGGTGAAAGTGGTTCCCCTGTCAGAAGTAATATGCTCAGGGATACCGAATCTTGAAATCCATCCAGAGAGTAAGGCAGATGTACATGAGGCGGGCATTGCAGTTTCCAAGGGAATGGCTTCAGGCCAACGATTGGAGTGGTCGATGATGGAAAACAGGTAACGATGTCCATGTGATGTGGGTAGGGGGCCTACAACGTCGACGTGAATGTGTGCGAAACGATGCTGAGGTTGAGGGGCCTACAACGTCGACGTAAATGTGTGCGAAACGACGCTGAGGTTGAGAAAGGTGCCCACTCCTGAATCCGTGTGTCGATGTACTTTGGAAGTTTGGCAAGAAGTAGAGGCGCGGACCCAATCCTTAGCATCCTTAGAAATGCCGTGCCAAATGAACTTTGCCTTCAGCAGCTGTGCAGTAGAACGGCACGATGGATGTGAAAGGCCGTGAATGAAATCAAACACCTGTCGGCGCATGGGAGCAGGAATCCAAGGTCGCGGTCTACCAGTACTGACGTCACAGAGGAGGGTGGTGTTAGAGTCTTCGATTGGAAAGTCTTCCCAACGGAGGGACGTGCAGGATGTCCTAAAAGCTTGATACTCTGGATCCTGTCGTTGGCTTCAGCCAGGGCGTTGTAATCCAATCCCAGTTGAACGTCAGCCAACGTGTTTCTTGACAGGGCATCGGCAACGGGATTCATTTTCCCAGAGACGTATTGGAGGGTGCAATTGTATTCAGGCACGGCTGAGAGATGTCAACTTTGACGGGCGGACCAGGCGTCAGACTGTCGAGTGAAGGCGTGAACCAAAACCATGTGGTCTGTGCGAATGACGAAGGGCGTACCTTCTAAGAAATGGCGAAAGTGACGGACAGCCAAGTGCACCGCCAGCAATTCTTGATCGAAGGTAGAATAACCCGATTCTGCCTTGGACAGTTTTCTGCTGAAGAAGGCCAATGGGCGGGGCGAGCCTTTGACCACCTGCTCGAGTACTGCAACAATAGCGACGTCGCTGGCATCGGTGGAGAGAAGGAGAGGGGCGTGTGGGATAGGAAAAGTGAGAGCCGCAGCAGTTGATAGGGCCTTCTTTGCATTGCAGAAGGCTGCTTCTTGAAGGGGACCCCACTTCAGGTCCTTTGGCTTGCCCTTGAGGGAGGCGTAGAGGGGAGCAAGAGTGGCGGCAATGGCTGGCAGAAAACGGTGATAATAGTTGATCATGCCCAAGAATTCCTGAGAGCTTTGACGGTCGAGGGCGCGGGGAAGCTATGACCGGCTGCTACCTTCTCAGGGAGGGGATGGACTCCTTCAGGAGTGATACGGTGCCCTAAGAACGACACTTCGTTGGCGCCAAAGGTACACTTGTCGTACCGGACTACAAGGTCGTTTTGTTGTAGGTGGTCGAGCACGATGCGCAGGTGACGGAGGTGTTCTTCTTTTGAGGAGGAGAACACAAGTATGTCGTCTACATAACATACACAGAAAGGGAGGTCCCCTAAGATGCCATCCATGAGACGTTGAAACGTTGCCGCAGCATTACGAAGGCCAAAACAGGAGTAATTGAAGCTGTATGTACCAAACGTAGTGGTGATAGCAGTCTTCGGGATGTCCTCTGGGTTCATAGGCACCTGATAATACCCCTTCAGGAGGTCGAGCAAAGAGAAAACCTTCGCTTTGTGCAGGTAGGAGGTCACGTCGGCAATGTTTGCGAGGGGGTAGTGATCCGGTTCTGTTTGCATGTTCAGGCGCCTGTAATCCCCGCATGGACGGAGGGAGCCGTCTTTCTTCAGAACGATGTGTAAGGGTGACGACCATGGGCTAGAGGGCTTTTGGCAAAGGCCCATTTCCTCCATTTCGGCGAACGTCTGTTTGGCGGCTGCCAATCGTTCCGGTGCAAAATTCTGAATTTTGCGAAGACTGGGGGTCCCATCGTCTTGATATGGTGATAAATGCCGTGCTTGGCAGGAACCATGGGCGTTTGCCGAAATTCTGGACGGAAAACTTCCGGGTACGATGTGAGGAGGTGGGCGCAGGCATCCGTGGGTGCGCTGATGTGGAGAGCGAGGTTAGAGGGGGCGGGTTGAAGAGGTGTCGACAAGTACGAGTCTGCGTTGACCAATCGTCGGTGGGCGACATCGACCAGAAGGTGGAAATGAGAGAGGAAATCCGCTCCGAGGATTGGCATTGGGACGTCAGCAACGAGAAACTTCTAATTGAATTTACCGTTATCGAACGATAATGTGCGGTTCTCGTAACTGTAGGTGGGTAACGCAGATCCGTTGGCAGCTACCAAGCGGACGTCGGCAGATGTAGACAGACTACGTCGTGCCTTGAAGAGTTTCTTTGGCAAAAGAGAACGACAAGCACCCGTGTCTACCAAAAATCGCACGCCCGTTCCTGCATCCTGTAAAAAGAAAAGATTAGAAACACGGGAGGCCACCGCCACAAGCGATGGCCTACTTACACGTTTTTTGGCCACTGACAATCCTTGGCATATTTCTTCGTGGTTGCCCCGAATCTGAAGTGGTAGTAGCAAAACTGCGGCGGATGGGAGGTAGTAAGTGGCTGTAGAAGTCGGTCGTTGGGGCGCGAGCGATTGGTGGGTGGTGGGCGGCTTTGTCGCCGCTTCGGCACGTCACGGGGTAGGCGTGTATGTCCTACGGCATTCATGTCAGCTTTGGTTGACGTTGAATAGGCATCCTCGTCGTCAGGGGTGGAGGCGTTGATGGAGGTCTTGAAATGGCTGTCCATAAGGGCTTCGGCTTTGGTCATCAAGTCCTTTATGGGTAAACTATCGACATCGGGTATGGCAGCGCGTACAGGTTCAGGTAAACGGCGTATCCAAAGGGCATGAAGTAGGTTCACTTCACGAGGAGAGCTGTCTGCGGCAGGTTGAAGGCGAGCGATACTGGCCATTTCCCTGATGGCAAGCGAAGCCCTTTGGTCCCCCAACGGTTGTTGCGAGAGCTGAAAAAGCTTTGCTATACGGGCGGCTGGCGACGGCGAATACTGCTGCAGAAGGTATGTTTTGAAGGCGTCATACGCTATTGGGGTATCTCCTTGTTCACAAAGCCAGTCGGATATTTCTGGGAAGGTGTCCTCCGGTATCGCCGCGAGAACATAATCCGCTTTAGTGGTTGAGCGAGTCACGCCCCTGATACGAAACTGGACCTCTGCGCGCTGAAACCAAGCAAACGCCTCTCCGCTGGCAAACAATGAAAGTTTTAATGGAGCTGCCGCAGCACCAACTGCCGTAGAGTCCGCCATAGCACGAACGATGAAGGGGCGAGGGGATGGGGGTGGAAGGCGGTGGGAGCGAGTCGACTTCCGGGGTCACCAATGTGACGGTGCCGTGAGAGGATTGTGAACTCAAAGGCAGGAAGCAATCATCTGAGTTATATTCTTATAGAACATTGTTCCTTATATACAAAACCTCAAGGCAACAGGACATAACAAGTTAACAAGACAGACAATGTTACAGAGGAAAGTAGCAGACATGAATTTTCATGTTCGTTTAGTGCGAGGGAAGAGCGAAGATACAAGCATAATATATGCAAAAGGAATTATGTACAATTGTGTGACACACGGTTGGTACACCAACTTTGATTTTGAAGGTATTGGTGTTCTTTTGATGTAAACCTTTCCTCCATAATCGTACCACACTCTTATTGCTAGTTTTTTTAAAACTCACCAATGATTTTTGAGCTGATTGGTATAATCCTCCGTTAATTGGTAGTCTTAAGTCATATTTTAGCTAATATGACTATTTAAGCTAGGGTTAATCTGAAAAAAAAATATTTTATGTATATATTTTGTTCTGATTAATCTTAAGAGAAAAATTTTAATAATTTGTACTCATTGAAATATTTTCTTCCTTACAGGTTGCAGACAAAATGCTGTGTTTAACGGTCACCTGTAAAAGGTGAGTCAAGTTACCCTGCTGCCACAAGACTTTCTGGAAACATACGTACCGTCTGGTTTCCAAAGGGTCTTTCGCAATCAAGGAACCTAGTAATGGTCAGGTTTGAAGAAATCCCTTCATACTGTGTTTCACGCCACTGATTTCTCCTTGTACGCCCGAGAATAGAGTCGTAAGATGATCCGTCGCTAGTTTTGCGGCTTCCAGAAGATATCTCAAAAAGATCCTTCTTTTTCCTGGCCGAGGTTACCTCTGTTTTTGGTCACAGGTTACTGGCGGTTCAACTCCCACTGGTACCAGTAGATCATGCAGATGATAGAGTTCGGGAGGCTCTGCAATTCATAAGACAAAACGCTGACACCATGTCGACAACTTCTTTTGTGTTGTCAGAGAGGGAAAGTATCCTACTAACCACATAATTATCTGAGGAGTCATTGGATGTACGTAAGGTGAGCACAGTTTCCTATACTTCTTTTGCTTCGCCCCCCATTCCTACACCTGTTTCTATGAAAGACAAACCTTGTATCCTAGTCAAAAGGAATGAATGGCGTTCATGAAAACTAGCCTACCAGAATGCAAAGTTAAGAACTTTTGGCGTTATCAGAGAGGGTTTTGGTTCCAACCTAGTTTCGGACTTGGGATTCTCCCGTTGATCGTTAATTTTTCTTACTGCTACGTGATGCTTAATTCTGAAATGTATATTAAGGATGATACGATCCCCAAGGAAAACTTCATCTTGGACCTGTACCAACCGTGTGTCACACAATTGTACATAATTCCTTTTGTATATAATATGCTTGTATCTTCGCTCTTCCCTCGCACTCAAACGAACATGAAAATTCATGTCTGCTGTTTTGCTCTGAACATTGTCTGTCTCTCGAACATGTCATGTCCTGTTGCCTTGAGGTTTTGTATATAAAGAAGAGTGTTCCTTGATAAATAGCTCAGTCGTTTCCAATCTGCCTTTGAGTTCACAACCTTCTCCCTGCTTCGTCACATTGGTGACCCCGGAGTGACTCGCTCCTCCCGCCTCCCCATCCCCCCTCCGCCTCTCACCGTTACTATGACGCCGTCAACGCATACCTTCTGCAGCAGTACTCGCCGTCGCCAGCAGCCCGTATAGCAACTCCTTTTCAGCTCTCTCAACAACCGTTGGTTGACCAAAGGGCTTCGCTCACCCTCGGGAAAATGACCAGTATCACTCGCCTGCAACCTGCCGCAGACAGCTCTCCTCGTGAGGTGAACCTACTTCGTGCCCTTATGGACAGCCACTTCATGACCTTCAAAACCTCCATCGACGCCTCCACACGTGACGAAGAGGACACCTATTCAGCTTCAACCGAAGCTGACGTGAATGCTATAGGACAGACACGCCTATGAATGCCGTAGGACATACACGCCTATGAATGCCGTAGGCCTATGAATGCCGTAGGATATACTCGCCTATGAATGCCGTAGGACACACGCCTATGAATGCCGTAGGACACACTCGCCTATGAATGCCGTAGGACAGACACGCCTATGAATGCCGTAGGACACACTCGCCTACCCCGTGACGAGCCGGAGCGGCAACACAGCCAACCATCATCCACCACTTGCTCGCACCCCAACCAACGACTCCTACAGCCACTCACTGCTTCTAATCGGCGCAGTTGTTACTACTACCTCTCCAGATTCAGGGCACCTATATAACATGTTCAGTATGTCATTTTTAGAGGGGGAGCCATGTACCAACCATGTGTCACACAATTGTACATAATTCCTTTTGTATATAATATGCTTGTATCTTCGCTCTTCCCTCGCACTCAAACGAACATGAAAATTCATGTCTGCTGTTTTGCTCTGAACATTGTCTGTCTCTCGAACATGCCATGTCCTGTTGCCTTGAGGTTTTTTATATAAAGAAGAGTGTTCTTTAATATATAGCTCAGTCGTTTCCAATCTGCCTTTGAGTTCACAACCTTCTCCCTGCTTCGTCACAGACCACAGCAAGGCTAAGTCTCATTTGATTAAGGAGCTAAAGACGGTTGATTTCACTAAGACCCAATATTCTTCTTCCGGCAGAAAGCAGGCTCCCAAGGATACTGCCTTTCTCTTTGCTTCTAAAAGCTGAGAGGCTGTAAAGAAAGCAGTAGAGGAGAGTAGTCCATTACCGGTGCTAAAGGAGTACACACCTCTCTCTATAACTATTCCTTATGATTTGGACGCTGGGAATATGTGCAACATACTTGTACGGTAGGAAAACTAGATAAAGACATAGGGCACAAGCAGTTAAACAAGAAACTGTTACAGCTTCACGAATTCCTATTGATGGAAGCATCGGAAGCTAAAGAGAGACTATCTAACTTCATGTCCTTCCGATCTTATCTGGAAATAATCATTGGAAAATATTCCAAATCTGATCTCTTCCCTTTCATAGCAAAGACTCACCTAACTATGTTCCACAGAGATCTCCACGTTTTTTTTTTTCCTAGCCAGAAGAGCATGTAGAGAACACGTCATAGCCAGAGCAACGATCATACATGAACCTGTAAAAGTGATCGACTGCAACATTAGGGGAAAGACTTATTTCCCGAGAAACTGGTTAAAGAAGTCATGGACAAAGAAGCTCAAGAGAATAAGAAAGAACCTTATATAGAAATTGGGTATGTCCTCTAAGAGGAAAATTATCCCCAGTGAAGGACCTTAACCCAAGGGCAAAGAAGAATACACAAAACTTTAAGGGAAAGAGACCCTTTCCTGCTGCTACACCATCAGTTGTCGCCATCCCGTAGACTGTCTTTACGGTTCTCCAGCAGTATGTTTTACAGTCTCTAGTCATCAACCTGGTATACAAGATAGCCACCTCAACATTTCACCATATCAGTACTCAAAAGAAGAACGCTAGTGGCAAGGGAAGGGCTGGAATGGGCAGTCAGTCAAGAGGCCAAGGAATTAAAGTCAAGGCAGTTGAAGATACAGATCCTTCAAGCCAACAATGAGGAGATCCCGGTAAGGGAACGACTGTACGTGTTCAGGAATCGATGGAAATTTGATCCCTGGGCTTATACTTTAGTCTCATACTAACTAGGCTGGAAATGGAGACAGAAACCTCTTCAGCTCAAAAGGTTCTTCCATTCCTCCACTCCATTCTTAGAAGATTATGTACAGGATGTTTTACCCGATTGAAATCTTCTGTTGCCCAAAATCCATAAACTTTTAATTGTAGCTATTTTGCGAGCTTAAGAAAGATTCAAACACTTTTCGAACTATACTAGACTTGTCCCCACTAAGCAAATTCATTCTGAATGACAACTTTAAGATGCAAAGTACCTCGCAAATACAGCCACTACTAGCCCAGGGAGCTTACACCATCTCCATAGATCTTATAGACGCATATTGTCATCATCCGATAGCTCGGCACTTTTCCCCCTACCTTGGTTTCTGACTAGCAAGAAAGTTCTACGTATTCAGAGCTATTCCCTTCATTCTGAAGGTAGTTCCAGGGATTATCACAAAGCTAGTCGAGTCCATCATCCAACATTTACGGAACAGAGGCCTCCAGGTGATGGTATACCTGGACGACTGGCTGGTCTTGGCTGTAACGATGTCAGATTATCTTCGGACAGTTCAAAAAGTTATGAAATTCCTACAATCTGTGGGCTTTCAAATCGACTTAGAAAAGTTCAGACAGTTTCCATATCAAGAATTCCATTGGTTAGAAATTCAATGGAATCACAAGTCACACACCCTCTCTCTACCCCAAAGCAAGGGAAAGGAAATTGGAAACTCTGTCCGCTACCTACTTCGTTCAAAAGTACTCTCAAGACAGCAACAGGAAAGAGAGTTGGGTTCATTGCTTTTTACTACCGTGACATACACAATCCTGGAAGCTAGTCTAAATAATGCCAACAGAGTCTGAAAAAGAGAGGCATCAAATTATTGAGAAGTCTTCGCCACAAAACCCTGGTCTTTCTGCGAAATTAGATTTCTGATGTAGGATATGTCACAGCGTTTTACGTTTTAGTTATGTTGGTGCTACACGTTTTCTTTGTTGATGATAAGGATGAGGGGATAAGCGAGCGTCGGGATTGCCTGATGTTTGTTTTGTAATTTATTTATACACATATGTACACTATTTTGAATTAAATATTTCTATTGAATGGAAAACTGTATACATTTTTTGTTTACTTTTTTGTATGAAAAAGAAGTATTGAGTTGGTACTGAAAAATATTGTATTGTTATTGTTGGCATCTGCCCAAAAGACCGCGATTTATGCCCGCCTTGGCGCCTTTGTTAGTTCAGCGTGGGCAGGCTCTGGAAAACACATGGAATTTCTGCATGCTGTGGTTCTGCAGTAATTGTGATGTGCTGAGCTGCCCAGTGTACTCATCATAGTATTAAGTGACCGGTGTTGCTGTTAGCTAGGAGGCCGAATGCTTCTGGTTGTACAGCAACTTCTACCAGTGGTTATCTGTGAATTTAGTATTAGAATCGGCTTCTGGAAAATGTAAGTTTATTTTTTATGTTAAGTGAATCTTACCTGTGAAATTACTGTATTGTATTTTACATCATTAACGTTATTTTGTATTT
>NC_090738.1:75678111-75680611 GCF_036898095.1 Palaemon carinicauda
TGAAAAACTTGATCTTTTACATTCCTGTTTTCCTCTGGCTATACTAAATACATTAACTTTTCGATCTTGTGGAATTAAAGCCCTGTTGATGGACCAAGATGGTTTTCGAGATGTAGACCAACATGGTATTTCGTTGTGTTTTAAAAAGACTGCGGATTTCTTATTACCAAAATTATATATTATTTTCCGCCAGCTACTAAGAAGAGGTTGTTTTAGCACTTGTTAGAGAATTGGTAATGTTACTCCCTTATGTAAAAACGGTTTTGCTGGCTCAAATTCAGCTGATTATATATATATATATATATATATATATATATATATATATATATATATATATATATATATATATATCTATATATATATATATATATATATATATATATATATATATATATATATATATATATATATATATATATATATATATACACATATCTATATATATATATACATATATATATATATATACATATATATATATATATATATATATATATATATATATATATATATATATATATATATATATATATATATATAAGTACAGTGGTACCTCTATATACCAATTTAATCCGTTCCACAACCGATTTCGGGTGTAGAAAATGTTCGGATGTAGAAACGAATTTTCTCTTAAGAATACATTGAAATACGATTAATCCGTGGTTGAGCCCACAAAACCTATGATATCTCCTTAATAAATTACTACACATAATTACACATGACAATATGCACTCTAAATTAGATAATAGACATGTAAAAAAAATTAATTATAAAGAAATAATAAATAAGAACGGGTTTTTATCGTCACTTTACCTTAGAAAGTCCAGCGCAGGTGTCGGTCTTGCTACGCAGAGAAAAAACGGACGGGCGGCGAGGAGGTAGAGAGGGTGACTATGATAAACGTACACTACCGTAACTTATTCTAACTTACACTAAGTGAACTTTAACCTAACTTAGCTTATTAATTTTTTTATATTCATATTTTATATTATTTTTACATTTCTTTTTTCTTTCTGATGATTAATTTTAATCACTTTCACTCTCTACACTTAAAATTTATTGAATTTTTTTCTCTTCACTCTTTGCCGTTTTCTTTGAACAACTTCCTTCCTCTTCACCACGATTACGCTTCGTATTTTCTTTAAAGAAGCTATCGATAGAAAGTGGCTTGGTACGGCTTTTCAGAATGTTTCGAAAATGAGTTAGGCAAACATCATCGAACTGAGCAAACTACACGACAAACCTGCAATTTTTTTGGATGGTATTTGTTGATAAAGTCGACCATTTCTGGATATTTTCCTAACATCTCTTTTATTTGCACCGAAGCTAACACATGTTTTACTCCTCGATCCCTTCCTCGTCATCACTCATGTGCTCAGACATAGCATGGAGTTCCTTGAGCTCCTCTGTAGTAAGTTCGTCGGGATGTTCCGTGATGTCATCTGCGTCGACCTCCAGACCCATGGACTTGCAAAGGGAGACGATATCCTCTATGTCTTCCACTGCGCCCACCACGGGATCAGGTTCGGGGTCATAACCCTCGAAATTTCGGGGAGAAACTGCATCAGGCCACAGCTTCTTTCAGGCAGAATTGAGGGTTCATCGAGTTAATCCCACCCAAGCCTGATCTATGATCTTCAAGCAGTGCATGATGTTAAAGCGGCTTTTCCAAAATTCACGCAAAGTTAAGGTTGTGCTTTGCGTGACATTAAAGCACTGCTTGAATAGGTGCTTAGTGTAGAGCTTCTTGAAGTTCGAGATAACTAGCTGGTCCATGGGCTGGAGGATAGAGGTGGTATTCGGTAGAAGATACAGAACCTTTATGAACTTGAATTCTTCAGAGATATCATCTTCGAGTCCGGGGGGGGGGGGGAGCGGGTGCATTGTAGAGGCATAGCAGGCACTTTGAAGGCAATTTCTGCTCATGAAGATACTTCTTCACAGAAGGACCGAAAACTTGGTTAACCCATTGGACAAAGAACTACCTAGTGACCCAGGCCTTCGAGTTGGATCGCCAGAAAACATAAAGTTGGTCCTTATCCACATTCTGTGCCTTAAAGACCCTAAGGTTCTCCGAATGGTAAACCAGTAAGGGATTGACTTTAAAGTCCCCGCTAGCATTGGCACATAGGGCAAGGGTCAACCGATCCTTTATTGGCTTATGCCCATGCAATTTCTTATCTTCGGCGGTGATGTAGGTTGGACTGGGCATCTTCTTCCAAAACAACCCGGTTTCATCCAAATTGAACACCTGCTGCTCTACGTAGCCTTCTTCCTGCACGGTCCTTTCAAAGCTCTTCACAAAGTCAGCTGCAGCCTTTGTGTCCACACTAGCAGCCTCTCCGTGGCGAACAACTGAATGAATCCCGGACCGTTTCTTAAATTTTTCAAACCAGCCACGAGATGCCTTGAAATCGTCTGAGGAATGTTCGGTTGAACTCTCCTCAGAATCACCACCAGAGCTCGCCTCCTTCAAGTCAGTGAAGATGGCGTGCGCCTT
>NC_090738.1:75698926-75723926 GCF_036898095.1 Palaemon carinicauda
TGTGTATATTTATCAAATTTATTGAGGAGAGTAATGAACACAACTGAGAAGTTTTTGGAAAGAGCTAATGATAATCAAAGCTCAAAGTATGATGGTTGGTTCAAAACCGTACCGGTAAAGTATTTGTGAGTGATCCTGTATATTTGAAAGGATTACAACTTAGGAAACACAAACTATAGCCAGCGTATTTGGATCCTTACCGAGTAAAGATGGTTAAGTCTAACACAGTTGTGATACAAAGCATTGTTACTGGAGCCATGTCTGAACACCATCAGGCACACATATATGTGGTACCTGAAGAGGTAGTTTTCAAAAGTGTCCCTCCTTACCCCTGCATATGTGAAATCCCTCAAGTTGATGAGTAAATTTTTTTTTTCCTTTACTCTTGTTGTTTGAACAGACCTCATTTCTTCTTTCGACGTGTTTTGAATAAACGTGATGATAACAATGTGCTAAGGTGATGCTAAATTCATACATAAAATGTTGTGGTAATTTTGCTGAGTGTGGAAATACGTGTACTATTGTTGAGTGAACCTGAAAACAACCAGAGGTTAAATAGGTCAAGTGACATCCGTCAGGCAGATGCTCTATTATTTATGTGTTTATATGATTCCTAGCTGCTTGGGCCGGGGCAGTTTCCGAATGGCAAGTGGCTGTGGGATAAATGTTCAGCCTTGAAGATAGGCAGTGTTAGAGAATATGTAGATGTGAATACCTTACACTTAATGTCATAAGAGAAGGGCGTAAATATGAATGATTTTCTCGGGAAAATAGCTAGTGGCCACCGATTAAAAGTTGCAATTGCAAGTGTTGTAGTGATTTAAGTAAACTGTAAAACGGTTGTTGTGAGATGTGTTGCGAAATTGTCCCGTAAACCCGGACAAGTAAAATCCAGGGATGAAGAATATCTATTCATACCCCTGTCCCGCCCAAGAAGCCCGTATTGCCTGCAACCAGAGGGAAGTTATTGATGAGGTTATGTAGAACAGATACTATGAATTTTTTTCACTTTGAGTATTCTGTGTTATGGTTGAAGAAGACTTAAGAAGAAATGAGTGGAATTATTTATATTGGTTTGTGTACATTTTTACATGCAATATTTTTTATTTTTTTTATTTTTTGGTGGAAGATGTGTTGTTTTTTTGGGTGATTTCTATAAGTAAAATTTTTGTTGCATTTCTATTTAGTACATGCCATGTCTATTTCGGGTTGGAGTGTCCTCCATATATCATTGACTAGTGAGGGCGAGTATGCACCTCCTCCCGAAGTGATGTGTAAAAGAAAATGCTGAAATTTTTCTAGTTATTCCAGAGTTCTACATTTAACAAAAAAAAAATTAACAAAAATAATTGTAGAACCCTTGGTGTGAAGTGTAAAGAAATATCTTATGCTTTTCGTATATTTGTGTTTCTACTGAAAAGTACATTATATCTTTCGTTTACTTTGGTGGTGGTTGAAACTATGGGCATTTGTTTAATGGCAATTTGTCTTATGGTTTTAGGATAATTTGAGACTTGGTTTACTATTGAGCCTGAATAGTTCTTGAGACTGACTGTTTGACAGCTAAAAGTCCACCCACTCCTACTTTTGAGTATTTATATTCAGCAGTCTAGAATCTAAGCCAGGGGCATATTCCAGTAGGACAGATTTCCAGCTAGGGAAAGTCAGGATTCCAATCCAAAGACCAGCACAGAAAGCAGTCCGGAGTGGCACCAGACCTTTGGGATTTTCTGACATTTTTTTTTTACCCTGGAGTTTTCAAGTGTCATGAAGCGATAAACTCCACCTAGGCCGAGCGATAGGATTTCATGTGTTGAGATAAGCATCACGAATAACTGGACTTATCATCTAACCCCGAAAGACAATGATCTGAAGAAACGTAAGTCAGATGAGAGACCTTATGCAGGCTCAATAGGATTGATCTGTTTCTTAGATATAATTTACACTTATTATAGTTTAAATTATGGTCGCCAACACGTCGAAAATATTTAAGTAAAGGATTTTATCATTATAATTACCATTATACTTGTGCCTTTGGTTTATAAACTAGTACAGTTTCATTTTGACTAGGATTAACTACGAACGTAATTAAAATATATATTTTCTTAATCTAGTAACGAGTGTTCATTTACCAAATTTACGTTTTCACGAAACCTTGCTAGAAAATTGAAGAATCAAGGATGAGCTTGAAAAGCCTGGCTCGGTCATTCGAACCCTGAAATGGGAATTAAACTCCAAGGATGAGACGAAAACCATAGCTGTAAATGATACAGAAATTGAAAAATGTTTTAAATATGAAGATAATATCAGTGAATGTTTGTCTACTCTGTCTTATCTGGCTGCATCCGGTCCAAATTCTTCTAGTCTTGGAGTATCTAGAAGCACATTGAGCAGCATGCTTAAGAGTGCAACTACCCCTTTACCTAAATTCACAAGTGAAGAGGGAGTGGATCTTATTAGATTCTTTCAGCAATTTGAAGATACGACGGAAAGCTTCAGTTATTCTGACTACGATAAATTCTTACTTTTGAAACGGCACATTTTGGGGCATGCCTTGTTTTTTGGTAAATTCCCTGAACAGCATACAGTATTCTTAAAACGTAGCAAGAGAGCTTTTGTTATTGCTTCAGCCTCTCCCGTCACTAGAAAATTCAACATCATCAAAAAAATGTCGAATCTGAAGCTTGATTAAAATACAGAACCGTTTGAGTACATAGGAAAAATTAATTTCATTTGCGGATCCATTAGCGCTTTGAAAATGGCCTCAGAGGATATTTTACAGTATTTGGCCTAGCATGGTTTAAATGAAAACATCCAATCTCATTTATTTCATATCACCAATGAAACCAGGCCATCTTTGAAGCAGATAGAAGATAATTTTTTGGAAGCCACTGAAAGAAATTTAACATGTCAATGACAGTATCAAATCAAGCAGAAATCAAGAGAACTTTGTCCTAAGAGAGCTACGAGTTTTGCCGCAAATATTAATTACCAAACAGGCCCGTCACTCAACATTTTCAAAGTATTTCCCTTATGTAATGAGGATTGTGATTCCTCTCATCCCATTCACAAGTGTAAAAAGTATCCTGAACTTAGGTTAAAAATCAATGAGCTAAGAAATTTGAAGGGTTGTATAAAATATGACAGGCTGGATCATAATGAGGATACCTGCCAATTTCACTTCCGGAAGCGTTGCGATTGTGGCGTTTGGCACTTCAAATTTCTATGCATGAGCCAAAAAAGCATTGGAGTCCTGAGGGATAGTGGTCAAAGTAATGTCAAATTGGAGAAGGAAAATTCTAAACATAGTGATCGAGTTGTGAAGGAGAGTAATTCAATCATGATATTTGTTGAAAAATTTTCTGAGTCGTCCAAAGTCACAGACTGTAGCCACGCAATACTCCCTACCTTTTCTTGCATTCTTCAGGGAGAGACAAAGATTCGTTTCATGAGGGACAGTAGGTGTCAGTCAAACTTCACATCAGGAGAGGGCAAAATATGGAAACTTGCCTGTAATAAATTCTGATCTCAGAATCAAAATAAATGGATTTAACTTTTCCAAAGTTTATCATACTAAGTCTTACAAAGTGCCTTTGACGATTGGAGATCATATTTATGAAATTGAAACAAGGGGTGTGCCATCTATTCACACTTCATTGAAATTGCCTGGCTTGCAGAAAAATTGTTCGTGAACAGGGGATATTCCTTAGCTGATGACTTCTTGAAGGACGGAAAAGTTTAAATTAATAACATATAATTTAGTTTTGGGTAAAATTCTTCTTATTGTCTTCCTGGAACAACAGTTTCATTTGGGGGTAATGAGAATGATGCACCGTCGATTTATTCCTTGACTACCGCAGGTGTAATGCTAGTGGGTAACACAGATCAAATTAGGAGCAATTTGAAACAACCCCCTCCTTGTTTTAGGGAAGAAAAGACAAAAGCTGAAGTGCCTTTATATACATGTGAGGATATTGCCTTTTCAAGTCATAATTGTTTAGATCATCTCCTAGATTGTGATGATCTGACAGAAAGTGAAGGCAGGATAACAATATCGAATAATCCGGGAAGAATCAACTATGCTTCCTTGGAAAGAGCTACTCAAGAGATTCTTGATAAGTGTTGCACAGATACCTTAAATTATGACAGGCAAATATTTCCCGGTAAGGTAGTAGAAAACGTAAGAATAATAAATTATGTTCTTCAAAATACAAGGCGTAATGAAGACGGCAGGTTAATCATGCCACTAATCTGTAATCACAAAGTGAAGCCTTTGCTAGGGCAGAATAAAACTCTAGCTACTAAAATTCCAAATTCAAATTTCCAAAGATACTCTAAGGGTGATGGACTAATGTTGAAATTAATCGGCAATTAATTTAGTGAGTAATCTGAACAAGGTATTATAGAAAGAATTGAAAGCCTTAATCAGTACTTAGAGGAAAATCCAAATCCCATTTTTTTGGCGCATATGGCAGTATTTAAACCAGAGCGTGAAACTACAAAATGCCGAGTAGGATTTTTATATAATTTATGTGAAGATAATCCTTTACAGGGAGTAACCATGAGTCACAATCAAGCTATGTTGAGTGGACCTTGTTTAAACTAAAAGATCACCACAGCTTTATTACAGATAGGCTTTGATTCCAAACACCTGTATTTTGATATTAAAAAAGTCTTTCTCAACATATGCCTCTCTGATCTAGATTCCAGCAGTTTCTTTTTCTATGGCATTGTAATGTACAGAAAGGAGATTACAGTATTGTGGTGTATCGTAGCTTAAGACTTTCCTTTTGATGATTGACACTAATGATGATGACCAGGTAATTTTGCTTAAAGACACATTTATTCATTAATATATATATGGATAATGGCAGTATTACTGCAAATATTAATGAAAAATCTAAGAGGGACTGGCAAGAGTTAAAATGAATATTTGAGCCCTATAAATTTTATCTTCAGCAGTTTGTAACAAATGATACTGAAATTCAAGAGGAAATTGATAACAGCTCTGGAGAGAAAACTAGCAGATCAGTCAGATTATTGAGGCTCTTATGGAATCGAGTTGATGATACCCTATCCACTAAGCCTCTAGTTTTAGATGGTGAGGAAAATACAAAAAGGAAAACTTTGAAAACTATTGCCAGTCACTATTATGTATTTGGCTTTACTTTGCCCATTCTGAATCGAGTACGGCTCTTTGTACATGAATTACAATGTGATTCGTCCTGTACCTGGGATTCCAAATTGTCAGATGCAGATATTAAAGAATGGAAAAACATATGTCGACCGGCCAAATCCTCTACCAGCCTCGGAATTAGACGATTTGTTGGCCAGAAAAATGGAGAATATAAACTGATTGCCTTTACCAATAGCAGTAAGAATATATACAGAACTGTTTTCTTTATTCAGGTTATCCAGTCATTAAAAGTGAACCTTTTTCTAGCTAACAACCGTTTTGTTAACAAACAATTATCTGGGAAGAGAATGCCTCCCTTTGAGTTTCAGGCCATTACTTTGGGTGCAGAAGTGTTAATCGATATCTATGAGGAATTTACTGGGCCCTCATGTGTTGAAGCAATCAACATCAAAGAACTCTGTTTTCTGATAGCTTGGTGTCCTTATCCTGGATTATTTCCTCTTGTTATAAACTACATAAGATGCATAAACATACCACCTTTATTTGTAATATTTTAGAACATTTAAGTATCTTGTGTGAAATGCATCCTATAAGATTTCAATTTGTTTCAGGTATTGAAAATCCAGCTGACTTTTTCACTCGTCTAGATTCATATATAACTACTGTTAAGTCTAATTTCCTCTCTGGGGCAGTGTTTTTCAAAGAATCTGCTAACTTCTATTCAAGTTGCAGTGATATAATCAATATCATTGTACCAAACCCCATTGAAAAACCAGTGGATGTTGTTTCGGAGAATTAGAATCAAATTAATTTTGGCTCCACAGAAGAGGAATGTGAAGAACATTTAGCTTCAACAGGCGGGTGTTCTGGGTCTTTCAAATCCGGCCAAATTACTACTGGTGCATCCAGTAAAGGAGAACTGGAGCACTTGGTGACTGTGAACAGGTTTTCTAGTTTGTCTAGGCTTGTATCTGTTCATAGGTACATGCTTAAGTTTACTGGGTGCCTAAGATGAAAACTTTAGTCCAGGTATCCTGAGAGGTATGGAAACCTGAGAGTTTTTGACGAAAACTTGTATGCCACGGCAATCGATTACATAATTAGAATAGAAGAGCATATTCATTTTCCCGAGATATTCAGGTAATTTGACAGTGATTCCAAGTTCGTTAAAGATATAACAAACATTGTTAATCAACTCAATGTATATCCTGATAATGAGGGAATTCTAAGAGTGAAAAGCAAATTCTGAAAATGGAAAAATGATAAGAATTACAGTTTTCCCGTTTTGCTTCCTAAGAATAGCTACATCATAAAATTAATTGTTTTAGATTTGCATGAGAAAATGTATCACTCAGGCTGTTACAAGGTTTTGTCTGAATTAAGAAGACAATTTTGGATTCCACACTGTTTCTCTGTTGAGAAACATATCCTGCAAGAATGCATACTTTGTAGAATACTGAAGCAGAGAGCTATTAAACTGAATCAATCTCCGTACATGTTATTCAGACAAGAACCGCCTAGTGTTCCCTTTTGTACAATATTCATAGATCACATAGGCCCTTTCTTTGTACTTTACAATGGCAAAAAGGTTAAATTCTGGATTCTTTGCATAACTTGCCTCTGGTCGAGGGCTATTAATTTAAAAGTCTGTCTTGACATGACCTCAGGTGAGTTCATTAGAGCTTTACAGCTTCATTCATTTGAATATGGAGTGCCTGAATTATGTTTATCTGATCTATGTTCATCCTTAGTTGCAGGAACTAACATAATTATTGACTTTCTGAATGATCCAAAAAGCCAGAAATTTTTTGAAGAACAAGGAGTACGTCCATTAAAATTTGAGCAATATTTTAAAGGCCATGATCCTCCTGGGGGGAATTATTAGAAGTATGTGTGAAGATGATCCGCCAGTTGCTTCATTGCTCAATCAAGAAAAATGTTCTTCAGTACAGAGATTTTAAGTTTGTGGTTTCACAAACTATTCACCTGGTTAATCGAAGGCCTATTGCTTTCTCGGAAGGTTTAAGAGATACCAGTGATGACGTAATTCCAGACCCTATTACCCCAGAGAGGTTAAGACATTGCTTGGACTTAATGTCTGAATCTCATTCCAGCCATGCAGCTGCTTCACACTAGCAATGATCCTGGTTGGTCTTTAAGCACGGACCCTATTGATACTGTACCAACCGTGTTTCACACAATTGTACATAATTCCTATTGTATATATTATGCTTGTATCTTCGCTCTTCCCTCTCATTAAAACGAACATGAAAATTCATGTCTAGTTTTTCCTCTGTAATAATGTCTGTCTTGTGAACTTGTTATGTCCTGTTGCCTTGAGGTTTTGTATATAAGGAGAGTGTTCTACAATAATATAACTCAGTCGTTTCCAACTTGCCTTTGAGTTCACAACCTTACTCGGAGCCGTCACATTGGTGACCCCGGAAGTCGACTCGCTCCCACTGCCTTTCACCCCCACCTCCCTCGCCCCTCCATCGTTGGTACTACGATGGAGACGGACTCTACTACAGCAGTTGGCGCTGCGGCCGCCCTATTGAAACTTTCACCGTTCGCCACCGGAGTAGCGTTTGCTTGGTTTCAACGCGCAGAAGTCCACTTCCATATCATGGGCGTGACTCGCTCAACCACCAAAGCTTATTATGTTCTCGCAGCGATACCCGGGGACACCTTCACAGAAATATCCGACTGGCTTTGTGAACAAGGAGACACCCCAATAGCGTATGACACCCTCAAAACATACCTTCTGCAGCAGTACTCGCCATCGCCAGCCGCCCATATAGCAAAGCTTTTTCAGCTCTCTCAACAACCGTTGGGGGACCAAAGGGCTTCGCTTGCCCTCAGGGAAATGACCAGTATCGCTCGCCTTCAACCTGCCACAGACGGCTCTCTTCCTGAGGTGAACCTACTTCATGCCCTTTGGATACGCCGTTTACACGAACCTGTACGCGCTGCCAAACCCGATGTCGATAGTTTACCCATAAAGGACTTGATGACCAAAGCCAACGCTCTTATGGACAGCCACTTCAAGACCTCCATCAACGCCTCCACCCCTGACGACGAGGATGCCTATTCAACATCAACCAAAGCTGACATGAATGCCGTAGGACATACACGCCTACCACGTGACGTGCCGAAGCGGCGACAAAGCCGCCCACCACCCACCAATCGCTTGCGCCCCAACGAACTACATCTACAGCCACTTACTACCTCCCATCCGCCGCAGATTTGCTACTAACACTTCAGATTCGGGGCAACTGCAAAGAAATGTGCCAAAGATTGTCAGTGGCCAAAAAAACGTGTAAGTAGGCCATCGCTTGTGGTGGTGGCCTCCCATGTTTCTAATCTTTTCTTTTACAGGATGCAGGAATGGGCGTGCGATTTTTGGTGGACACGGGTGCTTGTCGTTCTCTTTTGCCAAGGAAACTCTTCAAGGCATGACGTAGTCTGTCTACTTCTGCCGACGTCTGTTTGGTAGCTGCCAACGGATCTGCGATACCCACCTACGGTTACGAGAACCTCACATTATCATTCGGAAACGGTAAATTCAATTGGAAGTTTCTCATTGCTGACGTCACAATACCAATCCTCGGTGCGGATTTCCTCTCTCATTTCCACCTTCTGGTCGATGTCGCCCACCGACGATTGGTCAACGCAGACTCGTACTTGTCAACACCTCTTCATCCCGCCCCCTCTAACCTCGCTCTCCACATCAGCGCACCCACGGATGCCTACGCCCACCTCCTCATGTCGTACCCGGAAGTTTTCCGTCCAGAACTTCACCAAACGCCCATGGTTCCTGCCAAGTACGGTATTTATCACCATATCAAGACGACGGGACCCCCAGTCTTCGCAAAATTCACACGTCTGGCACTGGAACGATTGGCAGCCGCCAAACAGACGTTCGCCGAAATGGAGAAAATGGGCCTTTGCCAAAAGGCCTCCAGCCCATGGTCGTCACCCTTACACATCGTTCTGAAGAAAGACAGCTCCCTCCGTCCGTGCGGGGATTACTGGCGCCTGAACATGCAAACAGAACCGGATCACTACCCCCTACCGAACATTGCAGATGTGACCCCCTATCTGCACAAAGCGAAGGTTTTCTCAACGTTAGACCTACTGAAGGGGTATTATCAGGTGCCTATGAACCCAGAAGACATCCCCAAGACTGCCATCACCACACCGTTTGTCACATACACCTTCAATTACTCCTGTTTTGGCCTTCGTAATGCTGGGGCAACGTTTCAACGTCTCATGGATGGCATCTTAGGGGACCTCCCTTTCTGTGTATGTTATGTGGGAGACATACTTGTGTTCTCCTACTCAAAAGAGGAACACCTCCGTTACCTGCGCATCATGCTCGACCGCCTGCAACAAAACGGCCTTGTAGTCCAGTACGACAAGTGTACCTTTGGCGCCAACGAAGTGTCGTTCTTAGGGCACCGTATCACTCCTGATGGAGTCCATCCCCTCCCTGAGAAGGTAGCAGCCGTTCAGAATTTCCCCGCGCCCTCGTCCGTCAAAGCTCTGCAGGAATTCTTGGGCATGATCAACTATTATCACCGTTTTCTGACAGCCATTGCCGCCACTCTTGCTCTCCTCTACGCCTCCCCCAGGGGCAAGCCAAAGGACCTGAAGTGGGGTCCCCTTCAAGAAGCAGCCTTCTGCAATGCAAAAAAGGCCCTATCAACTGCTGCGGCTCCCACTTTTCCTATCCCACACGCCCCTCTCCTTCTCTCCACCGATGCCAGCGACGTCTCTATTGGTGCAGTACTCGCGCAGGTGGTCAAAGGCTCGCCCCGCCCATTGGCCTTCTTCCGCAGTAAACTGTCCAAGGCAGAATCGGGTTATTCTACCTTCGATCGAGAATTGCTGGCGGTGCACTTAGCTGTCCGTCACTTTCGCCATTTCTTAGAAGGTACCCCCTTCGTCATTCACACAGACCACATGCCTCTGGTGCACGCCTTCACTCGACAGTCTGACGCCTGGTCTGCCAGGCAACGCCGACATCTCTCCGCCGTGGCTGAATACAATTGCACCCTCCAATACCTCCCTGAGCAAATGAATCCCGTTGCCGATGCCCTGTCAAGAAACACGTTGGCTGCCGTTCAACTGGGATTGGATTACAATGCCCTGGCCAAAGCCCAACGACAGGATCAAGAGTATCAAACTTGTAGGACATCCTGCACGTCCCTCCGTTGGGAAGATTCTCCACTCGAAGACTCCACCACCACCCTCCTCTGTGACGTCAGTACTGGTAGACCGCCACCTTGGATTCCTGCTCCCATGCGCCGACAGGTGTTTGATTTCATTCACGGCCTTTCACATCCCTCGTGCCGTTCTACTGCACAGCTGCTGAAGGCAAAGTTCATTTGGCACGGCATTTCTAAGGATGCTAAGGATTGGGTCTGCGCTTGTACTTCTTGCCAAACTTCCAAAGTACATCGACAAACAGATTCAGGAGTGGGCACCTTTCCTCAACCTCAGCGTCGTTTTGCACACATTCACGTCGACGTTGTAGGCCCCCTACCCACATCACAAGGACATTGTTACTGTTTACCATCATCGACCGCTGCACTCGTTGGCCTGAAGCCATTCCCATGGAAACTGCAACGTCCGCCTCATGTACATCTGCCTTACTCTCTGGATGGATTTCAAGATTCGATATCCCTGAGAATATTACATCTGACAGGGGAACCACTTTCACCTCTCAATTGTGGACGTCATTAGCGAATCTCCTGGGCATCACCCTACATCAGACAACGGCCTAAAACCCCGCTGTCAATGGAATGGTTGAACGTTTTCATCGCACCCTCAAAGCAGCTTTGATGTCCCGCTGCAAGGATTGCAACTGGTTTACTCAGCTTCCCTGGGTCCTCCTGGGACTAAGGAGGACCTGCTGAGTTTTTTCCTTCTACAACCTCCTCTGACGATCTCCAGCGCATACGTTACGTCGTGGGAAAATTTACTCCATGCCGCCAGACTTACAAGCCCCCAGCGAAGCATCACATACCAACGGACTTGCACTCTGCAACGCACGTCTTCCTGCGCAACGACACCAGCAAGCCACCACTAACGCCCCCTTACACGGTCCCTTTCCTTGTGATCCGACACAGTCCGAATGCATTCCTCCTAAACATTCGGGGCAAAGAAGACTTGGTCTCCATTGATCGTCCAAAACCTGCTTATCTTCTGCCAGATGACCCGCCTACAGTTCGCCTCTCTAGATCAGGGTGTCCTATTTAACATGCACAGTATGTCATTTTTAGGGGGGGAGCCATGTACCAACCTTGTTTCACACAATTGTACATAATTCCTTTTGTATATATTATTCTTGTATCTTCGCTCTTCTCTCGCACTAAAACGAACATGAATATTCATGTCTGGTATTTCCTCTGTGATATTGTCTGTCTTGTGAACTTGTTATGTCCTGTTGCCTTGAGGTTTTGTATATAAGGAGAGTGTTCTACAATAATATAACTCAGTCGTTTCCAACCTGCCTTTGAGTTCACAACCTTACTCGGCACCGTCACAATACCATAAGAACAATTTATGAGAAATTGAAGAAAGTGTGCACACATATGATAGAAATCTACAGTGTAGAATTTTTGAATAATTTGATGACTCAAACTGTCAATGATAAAAGTAGATAAAAGCCAGTTACCCACAAAAAAATCATATGTAGGGGACATTTTACTGATCAAATAGGAGAATTGCGAATCTACCAATTTCCCATTGGAAGTTGTTAAAGACATTAAAACTAACCTAATTGATGAAGTAACTGACGCTGTTCTCCTTAAAGGTAAAACCATAGATGGTTCGACGCCATGTAACATTTTTAATCCCTATATTAACGCGCAAGTAAATATCACAATCAAATATTAAAACATTGAAATATCATATTTCATTTAAAACTACCGATCCCACGGCAAACCTTGGCGAAGATATGCCTCAGAAAAAAGAGAGGTTCAAGAGGAAAGCTGCTACGTGAAGCATGAAAAAGACTCGAGGTATAATCAGTGACATTTGAGGAACCTTTCAGGAAAAATAACTGTATATAGTTGGGTTTATGTACCGTACATTATTTTGCTCATTTCACAATTAAATTATATATATATATATATATATATATATATATATATATATATATATATATATATATATATATATATATATATATATATATATATATATATATATATATATATATATATATATATGTGTGTGTGTGTGTGTGTGTGTGTGTGTGTGGTAAAATTACAGTTTCAACCATTAAGGGAAACTGGAATAAAAATATATTTGTTGCATCAGAAATAGTGTAGTTCTAACAGATTTAACGTTTATTTTGGCCGCAAACCATCCGATTTAGAGATTTACTATGTAACTGGAGTCAAAACAAGGAGTTTTTCCAGAAAAATCAGTGTTTGTAACCGTGTTTTTATTGTTTTTGTTTCATATTATGTCGTGATGCAGAAAGACCCTACTTCATCCCAACAATTATTGGTGACACCAGGTGAGAACCGGGGTTTTGGGTGGGGGGGGGGGGGGGGGGTGGTGGCGTCAAATGATATTTGCAATAAAAATATGGTTTATGTTAGAAAACAAATCCTGAAAGCTGTTAAGTATGACACATACCTTAATCTTTCATCACAAACCCTAAACCTATCCCTAAACTAAACCAGCTAACCTAACAAACCCCCCTAACCTAACCTGGAAGGCCCTCGGTCACAGACCCTAGACCTACCCCTAAACTAAACCAGCTAACCTACCAAATCCCCCTAACCTAACCTAGAACGACCCGGGTCTCAGACCCTAATTTCCATGGGTGAAGGTGGGACCCGTGAAGAAAGGATCCCTAATAGTCAATAACACTATAATTACACATACGTCTTTTCCTCGTTTTAGGTATTTTTACTGATTTTGTACAGTACCATAAACGCCTATCCTCACGGAAAAGTAAAGGTGAATCACATTTAGCACACTTAACACTTATGGGTAATACTGAATGCTCTCTAAGAAACCTATTCACAACCTCTGCGGCACCATTATAACTTCCATGAAATCGAGCGATCACCTCAAAATACGAATAGCTACATATATTGCACACCTGCACCGGAGGATCCATGACAGTTAAGTAACGAGACTGCTGAACGTATAGAGACCGTCAGGTTTCAAAATCGAAAACAAACGACTATCAGGCGTTTCTCCCACAATGAAATAGGAAAAAAAAAGACCATCGGTTACAATGGTATATTGCACGAAAAACAGATCCTTGGGATAAGAATGAGACACAAAATGAATCGTCCAATATTTCTGTAAGCCTTTCCTTACAATAGTTTCTAAAAAAAATTTCTTAACAATATGGCCAGGAATGAATGATAATTCGATTAAGCGTGAACATTGTCATAGATGAAAACAAACTATAAGGGAAAAAATAGCCAACGATAACTCTTAAAAAAAAAAAAAAAAAAAAAAAAAAAAAAAAAAAAAAAAAAAAATAATAATAATTTTATTGGAAGAGCGACAGTACTAGCAGGAAGCCAATAATAACTCTTGAAAAGATCCCCGTAGTATTTTGATTGAAGGAGCGATATTAGTGGGAGGAAATGCGCATTCAAGCAAATATTGTCACATTACGCAATGTGGAGGAGCCAAGCAAAGACTATATTATACTGAAGGAAGATAGGAAGGCTCAGGCTTTTAACACACAGATGAGTGTGCTATGAAAAGATGCCAGATACTCCCATGCGAAACGAATGGCTCCATCTGTTGAGCGAGCAGCCAAACATTCAGAGCGGCAATGCTTACGGGTATATAGGATGGAATTCGATTGTAAATTTTGCGACATATTTGTTCATAATTTGCATTACTATGTCAGTATATTTTACACATATATTCATGATATTCTTAAATTTCAGGTAACTAAATTGCAAATTATGTTTCTCAGTCTATTTTTCAGAAATTCAACAGCTATATCTCTTATGATTCAGTTAATTTTCTTGCAAATTTAAGTATTGTACAGTATATTATAACCATTTTTAAATGTTCTATACAATACCACATTCGAATAAATTAAAACATACTGTATATCAGATTTGTTAAACTTAGCCACAAATGCTAGTGGTAGTGTAGGCATATATTTAATTCCAGTTTGTAGGCCACTGTAAGATGGAGAGATATTAGGTGTATAAAAACACAATTGTATTTTATTTTTCATTGAAATGGAAAAGCATGATGCACTCATGTATAGTTTAGTATTATAAACTAATAAATGTATAAATGTACAATCAAAAGGATCAAAATAACACAAAATTGTATAACACACAAAAATAATCAAAAGAGGGTTGGAAATAGTTATAAGGTAGCATACAAGCCAACAAAAATGAAAAAAACAAAAGAGATTTACTGTGAATGCCTTGCCTTAATCTTACATCCAATATCAGTGGGGCTTACTCATTAGCAGCACATACTGCATGTATTATACTGTTTTTACTCACCGTTCTTTGTCCTTAGGGAACCTGTGAAATACCAAATGAGGATCGGTTTCTTTTTGTTTATGGCCCACAACACACTTGTGTTAGGCTACTTCTTTACTGTCGGCGCCATGATTTTGTTTGAGTCAAGTCAAATTCTGAATATAAACAAACAGACGACAAACGATGTATACCTACAACGCCCTCTGAAATCGGAGCAATCAACTATTGTGTTCAATATGGAGTTGCCAACTAGCGTATTTACATTCTATGTTGAGCCTTCCTATCTTCCTTCAGTTTATAGTCTTTGGAACCAAGTAAGATGAAAACAGATATACAAACTAACAAGAGCTACCTTGCGTGCCCATGGAAAGATATACACTAAACTTGGAAAAAGTCAAGACCTTCAATACCTTAAATATTTGTTTTCTCTGTACATAATTATATATATATATATATATATATATATATATATATATATATATATATATATATATATATATATATATATATAATTTGGGATTAGTCCTACATTTACTAAGGATAGAAATGTAGAACCCTAGGCCTAGAATGTAAAAGAAAAGGCTGAAATTTTCCTAGTTATTCCAGAGTTTTACATTTAACAAAAAATTCAATGTAGAACTCTCAGTGTGGAGCGTGAAGAAATAGCTTTATATTTTTCGTATATTTCTGTTTGTACTGAAAAGTACATTATGTCTTTGGTGGTGGTTGGAACTAAGGGCATTTGTTTAATGGTAATTTGTTTTGTGGTTATAGGATAATTTGGGGTTCTGTTTACTATCGAGCCTAATTATTGAAACTGACTGTTTGACAGTTAAATATCCACTCACTCTGCCTTTTGAGTATTTATATTCAGCAGTCTAGAATCTAAGCCAGGGGCATATTCCAGTAGGACAGATTTCCAGTGGGGAAGAGTAAGGATTCTAGTCCAGAGACCAGCACAGAAAGCAGTCCGGAGTAGCACCGGACCTTTGAGATTTTCTGACATTTTTTTTTACCCTTGAGTTTTCAAGCGTCATGGAGAGATAAACTCCACCTAGGCCGAGTGATAGGATTTCATGTTCGGAGAGAGGCAACACGGTAACTGGATTTATCATCTAACCCCAAAAGACCAGGATCTAAAGAAACGTAAGTCAGTTGAGAGACCTTATGGAGGCTCAATAGGATTGATCGGTTTCTCAGATATAATTTACGCTTATTATAGTTTAAATTATGGTCACCAACGCGTCGAAAAAAAATCAAGTAAATGATTTTATCATTATAATTACCGTGATACTTGTACATTAGGTTTATAAACCAGTAGAGTTTCATGTTGACTAAGATTAACTACGAACGTAATTTAAATACATATTTTTATTTTATTTAGTAATGAGTGTTCATTTACAAAATTTACGTTTTCACGAAGCTAGCTTGCTGAATTTCTTTTCCTTCTCGTTAAATTTGTTGATGAATTTCTTATGTTAAATTGATTCTTTTCAAGAGGTGTATGTTCTTTTTTATTATTTTAGGTCCTTTACATATGGTAGATGAGTTACTGTGGAAAGGAAGTTGTGCATACATCCGAAGACAGCTTTTTGGGTGATTTCCTATCAAGAATAGATATAGCAGTTCAACATCTATAATTTCACTTATTAAACTCAAAATAGTTTTCTTTGTCTTTGGTTTAAATCCTCACTGTCAATTCATAATTTTTACCATATGAAGAGTTGGGGGTGGGGGGGAGGGAAGTTAAGTCCTAATTCGTGTGAGTAGATGTCTTGTATATCAAGGTAAAGGAAGTCAATATTCATGAGTATTCTACAAAAACGTAAGTGTCTGCATGTTTAGCAATTACTGCATTTTGATATCAAAGGCAGTAGTTAGTTGTCGGTGAGCACTCGATTTGACAAGACCCTCACCTAAGACGGCAGTTGTGTACTTACGATCGAACCTTTTATAATAAATGAAGAAAACCCATATGCCTACGTTTCATTATCCGTCTGCACGGGTCATATATAGAATTAAAGAATTAAGAAACTTTTTCAGAACAGATTGACCACCGAGAATCTTGAAAGACTTTCTCATTTAGCCATTTTCCTACGAAATTTAACAAGACACAGCCCTAATGTGTTCCTAAAAAGTAAATTTTCTGTCGCGAATCAAACCTTGAAATTTAAAAGTCATGCAAACTTAAAGAAAAATTATCCATGCTGAAATCAGGATGTTGAGGACTCACTGTCCTTAACCTACTTTCAACCTCACTTTGAACTTTGTTAGGATTCAACTTCATACCCCATAATTTACACCATACACTAATTTCAGCTAGACATCTATTAAGGGATTCAGTAACTCCAGATCTACACTGAGGGGATGGAATTGATGCAAGGAGAGTAGCATCATCTGCATAATGCAACAGGCTCGTTTTCTAGGCCAAACCACAGGCCATGTGTATATAGTATGAAAAGTAATGGGCCCAGAACACTATCCTGTGGATCACCAGATATCACATTCCTATAATCACTATGGTGCCCATCAACAACAAATATTTGAGATCTATTACTTAAAAAAGAAAAAAAAATCAATAATAATGCTAAGTAACGACCTATCCACTCTCAACTGTTTGAGTTTGAAAACATGAGCCTCATGATTAACTCGATCAAAGGCAGCACAAAAATCAAGGCTAATCATAAGAGCTTCCTGACCACAGTCAAGGGATTTCTGTACAGCATTGGAAATTATAAGAAGGGCATCACATGCTCCAAGGCCTTTACGAAAACCAAATTGCAAACTAGTGAATTCAAGCAAACATAGTAAGACATTTTGCCAGAAGACGTTCAAAATTTTTTGATAACATGGGAGTATGGAAATTTTGTGGACATCAGTTGGACTTGAGCTACCATAAACACATTTACTTAGAAGAGTAACATTACAAATTCTCCAACAAGTGCCAAAAGCTCCTCTTCTTTCTAACTGGCGAAAAATAACTGATAACTTTGGAGCTGAAAAAAAAACAAAGTAAAAATACCATTAGGGTTTACACCCCTATAAGCATCAAGGTCCTTCAACAGAGCTTTAATTTCACGAGTTCGAAAAGCTAAACTAGTTAGTTTAGCCTCAGGAAAACAAGAAATAGGATATCCAAAATTCTTTTCAATAGAGCTAAAAGTATAGGATATACTCAGAGTGCGAGCTATATAGGCCATGAGCCATACGATTACGCTGATATATATATATATATATATATATATATATATATATATATATATATATATATATATATATATATATATATATATATATATATATATATATATATATATATATATATATATACTGTACGTATATATATATATATATATATATATATATATATATATATATATATATATATATATATATATATATATATATATATATATATATATATATGTGTGTATGTGTGTGTGTGTGTGCATGTATATATATATATATATATATATATATATATATATATATATATATATATATATATATATATATATATATATATATATATATATATGCATATATATATATATATATATATATATATATATATATATATGTATATATATATATATATATATATATATATATATATATTGTATTGGTGGATATTACATTTTTTTCGCTTTCAAAACCATGTATCTATAAATTAAAACGACTAACCTTATCAGTACACACACAAACCATCTTAGACCATTTTAGGTTATTTTCAGAAAAAAACCCTTAATAGTGCAGTCAACACGTCTTTTCCCCATTTTAGCCACACCGTAGTAATAGGATAGCATTTTTTTCCAAAATAAGTCCTATTTTGGCAATAATGCACAAAAACAAATAAAAAGGTACAACTTCACAAATATATGTGCTGCTTTCGTCCAATGCAAGGCCAAAGCATGGAACAGCTGATAGATCTACAATTAATTGACGAATAATCTTATTGAGGATTTCTTCAGTCCTCCTCATGGTGCTTTTGCCTATTAGTATAAACCTATAATTTGTTTTTGAAAATTGCAATTTTATTACTGATACCAGCATAAACTTTTTTTGTCGATGGTAAAAAACATTCTTTGATAATATACCTTTTTAAATTATCCTTATGTTTGGCATAAAATTACAGCTATGCAATCTCATATGTAGCATCTGTCATATTCTCTACAACAGTGGCTGTGAATTAGTCTATGTCGCCCTACAATCTAACAAGACAACTCTTAAATTTTCTTTTTCTCAGATTTCTTAATTTCAGAGCAAATTAAATAAAGTAAATTAGTTCCATGAAATAGAAATAAAAATCCTTTAGTCTATTTATCGTTAATATTTCTTTGTTCATCATTTATTGGGCTTATACATCTTTTTTTTTTCTTTTACTTTGCCTTCATTATTGATGGTTAGTTCACCATTTTTTCTTGTACATCTCTCTCTCTCTCTCTCTCTCTCTCTCTCTCTCTCTCTCTCTCTCTCTCTCTCTCTCTCTCTCTCCCGTTTAATGTGTGTAATGGATGCTCTCTATTTTCTCTGCTGAATGATAATATGAAAAGTAGATTATTGCCGGTGTCATTATAGTCTGTTGTTCACTGTCGCTTGGTAAAAAAAAAAAAAAAAAAAAAAAAAAAAAAAATAAAAAAAAAAAATAAAAAAAAAAAACATTAAAAGCTTTATCACTCAGTCAGGGTTGCATGCAAGTCAATGAATGCTTAGTATGATATATAAATAGGGCTATCTATTTACTTGTTAAATTAGTAAACGTTATTCAATTTCATGCAACCCAAACAGAGTAGTCAACATTTCAAGATTTATGTTTTTGACCTGGTGAAAATGAAGACTCCGTGCTTATTGAACTTCTTACCATTAGCAATCTTACTGAATGATAAGTCGTAACGAACAAAATGGGAAATTTATATCAAATACTTTAGACTTTTTCTACATTGCAAGTTGCGCAATGAAGACCACTGCTCTAAATTGAGTATAGTTATTTCAATCAAATCTGATCTTTTACTTTTCCAAAGATGATAGGCCACCTGCTTCTCAAAAAATGCAGGTCTACAATAATCATTGAACCACGGTTTGGCCATCACTCGGTACCTCAGCACACGGAATGGAATAAGCCTATAAAATATGTTGACTAGATTTTCATTTAAAGGGACAACAGGGTTTACACCACTATATAACTCTGAAAAATTCAAGTACATAAGTTCATGCAAAATCATGTTCCAGTCTGCTTGATATTTCATAAAAATTTTACAGGAGTATGATACATTAGTGACAGGGTGCTTAGTCTTCGCTACTAATGAAATCACGGCATATATATATATATATATATATATATATATATATATATATATATATATATATATATATATATATATATATATATATATATATATATATATATATATATATATATATATATATATATATATATATATATATATATATAGATATCTCTCTCTCTCTCTCTCTCTCTCTCTCTCTCTCTCTCTCTCTCTCTCTCTCTCTCTCTCTCTCTCTCTATTTATATATATATATATATATATATATATATATATATATATATATATATATATATATATACCTATATATATATATATATATACATTTATATGCATATATATATATATATATATATATATATATATATATATACATATATATATATATATATATATATATATATATATATATATATATATATATATAGAAGTATATATATATATATATATATATATATATATATATATATATATATATATATATATATATATATATATATATATATATATGATAAATTTTTTGCACATTTAAACGTGTTTCTTTCATATTTCAAATAAGCCATATATATTAATACATTAAAGTCTGGATTCTCTTAACGACCTCGGGATCAGAGCCAAAGGCGGAACAACCCAAAGATTATGATATCGGACCGGCGGGGATTTGAACCCTCGCCAGGATATCTGTATGCCAGTAACCATACCATACCATCTCCCTTCGTGGCGGAGTGGTATGGTCACTGGCATACAGATATCCTGGCGAGGGTTCAAATCCCCGCCGGTCCGATATCATAGTCTTTGGGCGGTTCCGACTTGGGCTCTGATCCCGAGGTCGTTAAGAGAATCCAGACTTTAATGTATTAATATATATGGCTTATTTGAAATATATATATATATATATATATATATATATATATATATATATATATATATGCGTGTGTGTTTGCGTGTTTATGTTTATATAAGTACGCATAACATACAAATATATATATATATATATAATATATATATATATATATATATATATATATATATATATATATATATATATATATATATATATATATATATACATTTATATGCATATATATATATATATATATATATATATATATATATATATATATATATATATATATATATATATATATACATAAAAATAATGGGTTAGACAAGAATGATATACCAGTTATTTTACGAAATGTTTATGTGTACATAGACTCTTAGTAAAAGAAATTAAAATCTGGAAAAAATAGAGAAACATCATCGAACACTTATCATCCATATCTTGAACTGGTAATGAGCGTTTTATTAAGTCATACAAACATTAGGAAAAATAAAAGGGCAAAGCAAATAAAAAATACGTTATATTGGCTTCGTGAAAAACTAAATCTTCATTGGTATACCGGAAAATAAAGAGAAAATTAAAAAATACTCGCCAATTTGGTAAAGAAGCTTAGTTGAAGCACATTCTAGCCACCAAAGAAGGCCAAGTTTGACAGATCCAGGCAAGAGTATTGCCTCTTGAGAGCAAATAGATAATCAGTTTTATCCACATGGGTAAAAAGAAGAAAAAGGCAGTTTTTAGAGAGCTATTGTAGAAACATTCAGAGAGTTATAATGCACCTAATATCATGAGTAAATTTCGCTATGAAGAAATATAAAAATGAAAGAACACGCACTTTCACCAATAGTTATCATTTTATGTATTTAAAACTGCTAGGATAATCTAGAAATCTTTTATTACGATAAACACTAATAAGAGAGAGAGAGAGAGAGAGAGAGAGGAGAGAGAGAGAGAGAGAGAGAGAGAGAGAGAGAGAGAGAGAGAGAGAGAGATTAACTAGTACCGAATCTATAGCGTTTGAAGGTATTCTAGTCCTGGATACGTCAAACGGAAAAGAGAGGGTAAATACAAACGATGATAAAATATATAATTCTATAAATTATAACAAGTTTATTACCTTTATATCAAATTGACTAAAGTAAATCAGCCGTGAAACTTCATCGAATTGGCAATGAAACTCGTATTGACAGCAATAAATACATTTTCGGGGTCAATGGGATCATCTGGGTGACACTGTAAACCCAATGATGAAAATGAAAAATAAATTTATTTTTCCTGTTTGATTTTATTTGCCAGTAAACATTTTCCTTTCAGAGATAAGGTCACGACATCAAAGGGTGTTCTTTCAACTTTCATTCTATGGATTTTGCTGAATCATTTGTGATATCAAAACTCTCTGGGTTCGATGACGAGTTCTTTTCTTTTATGGAAATTCCATTCGATATTGGAAGGAATTGTTAATTATGGAAATATTTGTGTAATAGACATTGTTTATGTGGATTTGAATCCTTTCTGGAATGTATTTTTTGTGGACCTTGTTTTCCTCAACTACTGTTTAGAAATGGAGTGGACCTATATATGTTTCAGTTTATTGCTGATATACTTACATCAATTCACTCATATCCCATACTTAAATCATATATGCACATACGAACATTCATGCATGGGTGTATGTGTATAATATATATATATATATATATATATATATATATATATATATATATATATATATATATATATATATATATATATATATATATATATATATATATATATATATATATATATATATATTCATACTCTCTCTTTCTCTCTCTCTCTCTCTCTCTCTCTCTCTCTCTCTCTCTCTCTCTCTCTCTCTCTCTCTCTCTCTCTCTCGCTGTATATATATATATATATATATATATATATATATATATATATATATATATATATATATATATATATATATATGTATATATATATATATATATATATATATATATATATATATATATATATATATATATATACTTCGAAAATTTAATAACAACCTCACGAACATAAGCTCCACATTATTAGCAATTCCCATAGTGCTAACTCGATGTTCCAGAATATCCTTTTTGATATCCTGGCAATCAGCTTTCAATTCTTTCCGGTATTTACTAGAGTAGAAGATATTGGTGTAAGTTCTGTTCAAAAGTCAAAATATTTCCTTCAGCTTCACCGTACAGAGGAGACAGAAAGAGATGGCGATGACGGAAAACGATGAACAAAGTATTCTTCTTTCTTTTGAGACATCCAATCAAACATTATTACTCGAATATTTTCTCAAAGCCTTGAGTAGACAGGAATCCCTAACATCCTTCCATCCAATCACTGAAAAGGACAATATTCTATGAAATTGAGGACCTGAAGGATGATGGAAAAAGCCTCATATTGAAAA
The DNA here is from genome assembly GCF_036898095.1 of Palaemon carinicauda. Taxonomy (NCBI): domain Eukaryota; kingdom Metazoa; phylum Arthropoda; class Malacostraca; order Decapoda; family Palaemonidae; genus Palaemon; species Palaemon carinicauda. The sequence continues at coordinate 75,722,112 of NC_090738.1, forward strand.
GTGTTCATTTCTATTTCTACATTATTGATGATGAAACCCTTGTGTAAATGCAACGTATACAATTATAGATGTTTTACATTCATTTAATAACAAGATCGATTTTCTAATACTATTACTAATTCCTATGATAATTGAAATAGATTTCTAAATTATTATTCAGCATAAAAGAAAATTATTTGAAGATCAATTAACATCAATACTTGAGAAGGAATATACTGTCCTTGAAACGCAAAACAGACTTCATTAAGATTTATCATGGTTTCATTGAGGCCTGAGGGTTTAAGAAGTTACTGAAAATTTTAAATCTAGCACTGCATTTTTAATATCCACTTACTTTTTTCCATAAATTTTCAGTTAATGGCTTTAGAAAATTAGACATAATAGCTAGAATTCTTTAAATTACTTTCTGGGGAATAAGCATATGCCATTTATCTCAGAAATCATTACTTATTTTTCTTTTTTACCAAAATGTGAGGAATGGGGAACTTAAACCCGAACTCATCTCGAATCTTGCTTTTAATGGATTTCTTCCTCAATGAAAATAAATCCTCTTATTTCATATGGCTAGAAACTATTCCAGTTACCAGAAGCAATATGAATATCTTTTAGTACAAGATAAGGATCAAAATACATTGAAATCCTAAAGCCAGAAGATGCAGGAGGCCAATGGTTCTTTTTTTAGAAATACTTGGAATATTTCCTAGGACTTAATAACAAAAAAAACAATAAAACACTAAAATATCAAATATCGTGTTGAGGCATTTAAAGTTTTTAAGCAGAGGCTAACGTATTCTTATTCTGTAAAAATACTTTGAATAAAAGTAATATAAAAAAATATAAAAAAGTAACTGAAGAAAGAGGAAATAATCTGGAAGACTCGATATCGAAAAAAAAAAAAAAAAAAAAAAAAAAAAAAACATGGTTTCATAAATTCATTCGCATTGCTTTGTTTTACTAAAACCAGAAGGATTTTCTAATTTATAATGGATGAACGTTAAAATCAGTATAAAAATTCTAGCAATACATGTTCAAATTTATCATAGAATAATCTGAATATTCGACTATACTTGAGAATAAACCTATATATAATTTTTTTTCTTAACTCAAATTTAGCAAAATTTTAAACCCAAAAAACTTCAGAGCATTTTATAATAATTTACAAGCTTATATTCATTTGTACATGTTGCAATCTAAAAGCTATCTTCATAAAAAGAAAAAACTTATAAAACTTATGCGGTTTTCACCTGAAATTTTTCTTTCACTTCCAGCTCAATCCTGATGGTTGGCTGCAGAAAATCTCCAACAAAATATTTGTAAAATACCTCGGCTAAAGGCATGAATATTCTTGCTTGATTTCTCGGTGTCGGCGAATTTTTTTAAATTCAGAAGGAAGCCAGAAAATCTTCATTGTCTCTCCACTAGACCAAGATAATTGGCCTGTGAGTGGCTTTGAGTTTTAACGTTATATCTTACACTGTGGTCTGGCTGTGAGAACCTTCGAAGTATTTCTAAGTCACATTTTATTACGCATATCCATTGAGACTCAGTGATTTCTTTTTCTTTCTGCATATTGACTTACGTGAAAAAAGTATTAATGATTTTTATATGAAAAATGAATAACTTGTGGTCTCTCTCTCTCTCTCTCTCTCTCTCTCTCTCTCTCTCTCTCTCTCTCTCTCTCTCTCTCTCTCTCTCTCCTATTACTACAACTACTACTACCACAGCAAAATCTACTACTACTACTACTACTACTAATAATAATACTACTACTACTACTACTTTTTTATATAGACTTTCATAACTCTTATGTTTTAT
>NC_090738.1:75749833-75754833 GCF_036898095.1 Palaemon carinicauda
TAAATGAATATAAAACATCTATAATTGTGTATGTTGCAATTAAACAAGGGTTTCATTATCGATATTGTAGAAATAAGAGAGAGCACCATTTCAATTTGAGGCTTTTTCCATCATCCTTCAGGTCATCAATCTCATAGAATAATGCCCTTTTTCGGTGATTGAATGGAAGGATGTTAGGGATTCCTGTCTACTCAAGGCTTTCAGAGATTATTCGAGGAATAATGTTTGGTTGGCTGTCTCAAAAGAAAACAGAATACTTTGTCCATCGTTTTCCGTCATCGCCATCTCTTTCTGTCTCCTCTGTGCGGTGATTCTGAAGGAAACAATCTTAACTTTCGGACAGAGCTTGCAGCAATATCTTCTAATCGAGTAAATACGGGAAAGAATTGAAAGCTAATTGCCAGGATATCAAAAAGGATATTCTGGAACATCGAGTTGGCAATATGGGAATTACTAATAATGTAGAGCTTGTGTTCGGGAGCTTGTTACTATATTTTTCAAGTATATATATATATATATATATATATAATATATATATATATATATATATATATATATATATATATATATATATATATACATATATATATATATATATATATATATATATATATATATATATATATATAATATATATATATATATATATATATATATATATATATATATATATTATATATATATATATATATATATATATATATATATATATATATATATATATATATATATTTCAAATAAGCCATATATATTAATACGTTACAGTCTGGATTCTCTTAACGACCTCAGGATCAGAGCCCCAGGCGAAATCACTCAAAGACTATAGTATCTGACCGGGCGAGAATTGAACCCTGGTCCAGGATACCTATATGCCAGTGACCATGCCACTCAGCCACGAAGAAAGATAAAAGTCAATGACATTTTTTCTGTACATATACATGTCAAATTCAGGTTTTCTGTACTTAGAATTGAAATCAACCCATCTTAATCATCGTAGCTAATTGGTAGGTTTGGGACCTGGCATTCGATTAATGATACATTTTTGCAAATTTAAACGTGTTTTTTCATATTTCAAATAAGCTATATATATATATTAATACATTAAAGTCTGGATTATCATAACGACATTGTGATCAGAGCCCCAGGTGAAATCATGTATATATATATATATATATATATATATATATATATATATATATATATATATATATATATATATATATATATATATATATATATATATATATATATATTATATATATATATATATATATATATATATATATATATATATATAACGGATTTTGAGCGAAACGAAAAATCTATTTTTGGGTGAGGTGGCCATGCCGTCCTGATGGAAGTTCCTATAGGGTAGCTTCCTAGGGTATATTACAACTACGGCGATATTCCCAAAGAATTTACCTTAAGGTGCCCAGAATTCTAACTCCTGTAGCGAATATCCCTAATGAAAGGGATATCGCGACATATCAGAGGACGTATTCTTGACACGCCACATGGCAATCTGCACCCCAAACAGAGATAACACATCGAGAGGTCAATTGGCAAGAAAACGAAAACGAGAAAGAAAAAGGGGGAGCCGCTCCCAAGGCTTCCTCTTCTCCCGTATCGTAAGCGTGCCTGGCGCCAAACCTGGTGCCCTCTGTATTCCTTGTAGCGATACACGAGGTGCTACAGATACTGTATGTAGGGAGGGGTCTTACAGCCCTTTCATAGAAAAGGAAGGGCGCGTCCATCAGGACGACATGGCCATCTCACCCAAAAATAGATTTTCGCTTCGCTCAAAATCCGTTTTTTGGGCTCAAGCCATGTCGTCCTGATGGAAGTATACCAGAGCATTACTGTACCTGTGGATTCTCAGAACGTGCCGTACTCCCCGGAGGTAATTTTTTCCCGGTCGACTAGACCTAGAGACCTAAGATGTTACCGTTATCATCTTTTCAACTAACCATAAACTATGTTAGAGCTTCCTGCCCCCTACAGGGAAGATTCCTAGTAGACTCTGGAAAAGTTTCGATGAGTACATATACCTATGTATGAATACCAGGCAAGCCAATATAGTGGTCTCACCCTATATTAAGTAAAGCATAGTTTGTAAAGAACCACTGCGTCAATATGAAATATCGACCAGTTCTCCGCACAATACTTGTATTGGACAAAGGTTTATATCCGCATAGGAGGAAGCTGTAAATCCGCCACCATCCCCTTACGGGGTGGGATCCTCCCGCTAAGGGAAACCATAAACCAATGCAACATTAGCTTGCATACAGGAACAATCTATTAGAATTATCCCAGATAAATATACATAGAATGAATGCTCAATTATATCAATAAATTGACACAGGTGAAGGAGACGCAAGGTTCTCAAGAACGAGTTTATTGATAGACAATAAACAGACAGGTTAACAACAATTCTATATATATATATATATATATATATATATATATATATATATATATATATATATATATATATATATATATATATATATATATATATATATATATATATATATATATATAAGAAGAGGATAACCAAAACTTTAAGCATAAGTCTGATAGTAAACAGAAACTTGTTTATCTGAAAGAAAACCATTAGTGCCACTTTTAACATACAGAGGTATCAAGGTCAGAAAAGTCTGTATTACTAATCAGTTACATTAGCGTTAGAAACGCTCGGCACACATGTCTGCACTTATGCTAGGTTCACCTTTGGAAGTGGAACAGTCAATGTGGGCACCTCAGTGCCCTCACTTAGTTTGTAGCACAGTATGTAACTACACACTCACCCTGGAATTAATTGTCCCAATTAAAACCACTGTTCCTCGCAGAGTTAAACAGCAGGGTTAACGACACAACCCACTGCTACCACAGATCTCTTTAGTTGCTCCACTTGCTTCGCATAGTGGCGAAAGAACACTCTGGAAGATTTCCAGCCAGTGTATGAACGAAGATGTTCAAAATCCATACAATTAAGGAAATTTAAGGATGAAGCAACTTTCCTCGGATCGTGACCTGCGGGTGTACTGTCAGGATCCGCTCTGCGAATAAAATATGTGATTTTCGCCCTGAGTTGATTCAGTGATAAATTTGAGCCTGATGTTTCTCCCCTGAATAGTTGACCACCCTTGAAGTCTGAAGTTCTATGAAGATAGACCTTTAGGCATTCTACTGGACATAGAGATGCATCTTCTTTTAGAGGGCAGATTCTCCAGGGACCCCACCTGTTGGTGGGTAACTCATTCTTGGTGAGAAACGTAGGATCCGGAAACAGGTTCAGTTCTCCCCCATCCAGGAACTGAACACGACCTTCCTCTCTCGAGAGGGCTACAATCTCACTAACCCTGGCCCCGGACGCGAGTGCAAATAGGAAAATAACTTTTTGGGTCAAATCCTATAACGCACCCTCCTCATTGCTCCACAGAGAAGCGAAATGAAGAACTTTGTCTAAAGACCATGAAATGGGCTTTGGAGGTGCTGAAGGTCTGAGCCTAGCGCAGGCTTTCAGAACTTTATTGCCCTTCTAGTAGATTTGCACTTATTTTCCTCTAGGAAGTCTATGCTGGCTTTCGAAATCCCGAAACGCTTTCTCACCGCTAGGGAGAGAAAATCATGAGCTGCAGGGTTCAGGTTTTCTGTAATGAAGCGCAGACAGTAGACTTCTGGACTCGCTGGGTCAGAACTGGATCTGGTAGCGGTAGAAACTTCAGCCGTAGTTCCAATGCCAGGGGGGAACCACACGCTGTTCGGCGACTTGTGGACCACTATTGCCGCTACCCCCTTGAAGGATCTCAGTTGTTGAGGACCCTCAACAGAAGATTGTGAGGAGGGAACAGATAAATCCTGGACCATCTGTTCCAGTCGAAGGACATCGCGTCCACTGCTTCCGCTAAGGGGTCCTCGTACGGGGACACGTACAGGGGCAACTTCTTGTTGTCTTTTGTCGCAAAGAGGTCTATCTGCAGTTCTGGGACTTGACTCAAGATGAAGGAGAATGATCCTGCGTCTAGGGACCATTCCGACTCTATCGGTGTGAACCTGGAAAGAGCGTCCGCTGTCACATTGCGGACTCCTTGAAGGTGAACTGCCGACAGGTACCACTTCTTCTTTTCCGCCAATCGGAAGATGGCCAACATCACCTGGTTGAGAGGTGGTGACCTTGATCCATGTCTATTCAAGCATCTCACAGCTACCTCGCTGTCCAGCCCAACTATATGTGGATCGAGTGACGCCAGGATACTTTCTTTAAGGTAAGGAGCACTGCCATAGCTTCTAGAAAGTTTATGAGAAAGGTCTTGAATGGCTTGGAACAAGTCCCCTGGACTTTTTTCCGATGAGAGTGACCTCCCCATCCCTCCTTCGAGGCGTCTGAGTGAATTGTCACCGACAGGGGAGGTGGCTAAAGAAGAACCGACTTCTTTAGATGTCTGGCTTGGGACCAAGGCCTGAGAAGAGTACGTAGACGAAACGGAACTGGTCTTCTCAGATCTCTTTGCGCGATTGATGCATAACTTCTCCAAACTCCGGCTGCATCCTTTAGCTGTGCTCTTAGCACCGGGTCTGTCACCGAAGCAAACTGGAGAGAACCCAGTACTCTCTCCTGCTCGCGTCTTGATATCCTTTCGGAATCTAGAAGTCTCTTGACAGACCCCCGCTATCTCCATCCTTTTCTTTGCTGGGAAGGAGAAACGGTGTGACATTAGGTCCCAGTGGATTCCCAGCCACAGGAACTTTGAGATGGAGAAAGTCGAGACTTTTTTCTGTTGATCTTGAAGCCTAGATACTCTAGGAACTGGATCACATGAATGGAAGCTTGTAAGCATTCTGTCTTGGATGCTGCCCACACCAGCCAGTCGTCCAGGTAGGCTATTACTTGAATTCCCTTTTAGGCGTAATTGCTTGAGAGCTACGCTCGCAAGCTTCTGTGAAGATCCTTGGAGCTATATTTAGCCCGAATGGCATGGCTCTGAAGGCGTATAGTC
>NC_090738.1:75767333-75772333 GCF_036898095.1 Palaemon carinicauda
GATGGAGAAACGGCTACAACTAGCAAATAACCAACATGTCCCTGTTTGGGCGCCACAATGTAAAAATTATGAATTGACAGTGAGGACTTAAACTAAAGACAAATAAAACTATTGAGTTTAATAAGTGAAATTATAGATGTTGAACTGCCGTTTCTCATCTTGAGAGGAAATCACCCAAAAAGCTGTCTTCGGATGTATGCACCACTTCCTCTCCACAGAAACTCATCTACCATATGTAAAAGGACCTAAAATAATAAAAAAGAATATACACCTCTTGAAAAGAATCAATTTAACACAAGAAATTAATAGACAAATTTAATGAGAAGGGAAAGAAATTCAGCAAACTAGCTTCGTGAAAACGTAAATTTCGTAAATGAACACTCGTTACTAAATAAGAAAAAATATATTTTAATTACGTTCGTAGTTAATCTTAGTCAAAATGAAACTCTACTGGTTTATAAACCAAAGGTACAAGTATAATGGTAATTAAAATGATAAAATCCTTTACTTTAATTTTTTCGACGTGTTAGAGACCATAATTTAAACTATAATAAGCGTAATTTATATCTGAGAAACAGATCAATCCTATTGAGCCTGCATAAGGTCTCTCAACTGACTTACGTTTCTTTAGATCCTGGTCTTTCGGGGTTAGATGATAAGTCCAGTTACTCGTGTTGCCTCTCTCCTAACATGAAATCCTATCGCTCGGCCTAGGTGGAGTTTATCTCTCCATGACACTTGAAAACTCAAGGGTAAAAAAATGTCAGAAAATTTCAAAGGTCTGGTGACACTCCGCTCTGCACTGCTTTCTGTGTTGGTCTCTGGACTAGAAACCTGACTCTCCCCTACTGGAAATCTGTCCTACTGGAATATGCCCCTGGCCTGGATTCTAGACTGCTGAATATAAATGCTCAAAAGGCAGAGTGATTGGATATTTAACTGTCAAATAGTTAGTTTCAAGAACTATTCAGGCTCAATAGTAAACAAAGTCGCAAATTATCCTAAAACCATAAGACAAATTACCATTAAACAAATGCCCATAGTTCCAACCACCACCAAAGTAAACAAAAGACATAATGTACTTTTCAGTACAAACATGAATATACGAAAAGCATAAGATATTTCTTTACACTTCACACCAAGGGTTCTACATTTAATTTTTATGTTAAATGTAGAACTCTGGAATAACTAGAAAAATGTCAGCCTTTTCTTTCACACCTCACTCCAGGAGGAGGTGCGCACTCGCCCTCACTAGTCAATGATATATGGAAGACACTCCAACCCGGAATAGGCATGGCATGTACTAAATAGAAATGCAACAAAAATTTTATTTATAGAAATCAGCCAAAAAAAAAAAAACAACACATCTTCCACCAAAAAAAAAAAAAATATTGCATGTAAAAATGTACACAAAACAATATAAATAATTCCACTCATTTCTTTCTAAGTCTTCTGCAACCAAAACACAGAATACTCAGTGAAAAAAAAATCATAATATCAGTTCTACATAATCTTATCAATAACTTCCCTCTGGTTGCGGGCAATACGGGCTTCTTAGGTGGGAGAGGGGTATGAATAGATATTCCTTCATCCCTGGATTTTACTTGTCCAGGTTTACGGCACAATTTCGCAACACATCTCACTACCACCGTTTTACAGTTTACTTAAATCACTACAACACTTGCACTCGCAACTTTTACCCGGTGGCCACTAGCTATTTTCCCGAGAAAATAATTCATATTTCCGCCCTCCTCTTATAACATTAAGTGTAAGGTATTCATATCTACATATTCTGTAACACTGCCTATCTTCAAGGCTGAACTTTTATCCTGCAGCCACTTGCCATTTGGGAACCGCCCCGGCCTATGCAGCTAGGAATCATATAAACACATGAATAAAACAGCATCTGCCTGACGGATATCACTTGACCTATATAACCTCTGATTGTTTTCAGGTTCACTCAACAATGTTACACGTATTTCCACAGTCAGCAAAATTACCACATTTTATGTATGAATTTAGCATCAGCAAAGCACATTGTTATCATCACGTTTATTCCAAACACGTCGAAAGAAGAAATGAGGTCTGTTCAAACAACAACAAGAGCAAAGGAAAAAAAAAATTACTCATCAACTCGAGGGATTTCACATATGCAGGGGTAAGGAGGAACAGTTTTGAAAACTACCTCTTCAGGTACCACATATGTGTGTGCCTGATGATGTTCAGACATAGCTCCAGTAACAATGCTTTGTATCACAACTGTGTTAGACTTAACCATCTTTACTCGGTAAGGATCCAAATACGCTGGCTATAGTTTGTGTTTCCTAGGTTGTAATCGTTCCAAATACACAGGATCGCCCACAAATACTTTACCGGTGCAGTTTTGACCCAACCATCATACTTTGAGCTGTGACTTTCATTAGCTCTTTCCAAAAACTTCTCAGTGGTGTTCATTACTCTCCTCAATAAATTTAATAAATATACACGGTATTGCTCAGTTGAATAATTTGTCAATTGTTGCGAATTAATGAGAACTGTATATGATAACAAACGATCCTGTCCATTCATTAAAAAGAAAGGCATGTCCCTGAGCGAAGCATTATATGCAATTTTCAAAGCTAGCTCAGCTGTAGGAAGGATGGCATGCCAATGAAGGGGGTCATCAGCAACTAAGTAACGCAAAATTCGCAATACTTCCCTATTATGCGAGTCTACTAAGGTATTTGCTAAAGGCCTATATGCGGTCACTGATAAGTGTTTAATTTTCATCAAGTCCATGACCGATTTCACCACCTTATTTATAAACTTAAGACCATTATCACTAATCAGAATTTTCTGGTAACCAAACCTAGTAATGAAAGAGCACAGCGCCTGGGAAAATGAATTTGCAGATTCATCCAACATTGCGTAAGGTTGAGTGTACCGAGTAAATGCATCCACAAATCCACATACAGTATATACTTATGTTGTGTTAACCCAGTAGGAAATGGTCCTACTACATCCATATGCTCTCTATAGAATTTAATGGGAACTTGGCCACTTTCTGGCTTCCGGTACGGTGTTTTTATGTTCTTTGAAACACTTACAAGTATGACAACCTTTTATATAATTCTCTACAGATTTTTTTTTTCATTCCTAACCAAAAGAAGGATTCACGTGCTCTCCTTAATGTTCTATCAATCCTTAAATACCCGGCATATGGACTTGCATGTACAGGTTCAATGTGGATGGCTCGTTTAATTAAAGAGGGAGGAAGAACTACCCGTGCACAAGATTCCCCTCCCCTCTTCTCTTTTAAGCACAATATAAGACATCATTTTCAATAAAAAAAAATCTCACGAGGCACATTCAGAAATGACGGATAACTCTCTGATTTCCCTTTAATCACTGGTCGCACTCTTTCCATCCATTCCTCTTTTTTCTGTCCATCTCAGACTTCTTTTATATCCCAACCTCCCAAGTCAATCAAACATGCATCTTCAGGGCATTCATTCTGGACACCGCTGGTCTTATGCTCTGTCATCCACATATATTCCTCTCTCTCTCTCTCTCCCGTGTCGGCTCTCTCTCTCTCTCTCTCTCCCAAGTCGACTCTCTCCCTCTCTCTCTCTCTCTCTCTCTCTCTCTCTCTCCCGTCTACTGCATGTGCATCGTGAGAACTCTCATCCCATTCTCTATTTTCTCTACTTTGATGGGGGTCTTCACTATTTTGGTTACATTCTTCGTTCCTCTTTTGTGCCCAAGTGGTTGCTCCTATTAATGCACTTCTAGAGAGAGCATCAGCTACCTTGTTAGCCTTACCTTCTATATGGTGGAAATCCTTTATATTAAACTTTAACAATCTTTCAATCCATCTTGCTTGATGAGAGGTCAAATCATTTTTTTAATACAAATCACGTAAGGGGCGATATTCGCTTTGCAACTCAATCGACTGACCTAATAAAAAGTACCGATGCCTCTCTAGAACCCAAAGAATAGCCAAAGCCTCTCAATCGAATGTACTATAATTCTCTTCTGACCCTTTTAATGCCCGGGAAGCAAAACAAATGGGTCTCTCTCTGCCTTTATCATCTTGTAGAGAAACTACCCCACTAATAGCTACGCTACTCACATCTGTTGTCACTAAAAACGGGCGATCAAATCTAGGATATGCGAGTAATTCATTGCTAGCTAAGGCTGCTTTCAAATGGTTAAAGGCCCTTTCTTCTTCCTCTCCCCAATTTATTTCTTTTTGTTTCTTTAAAGCATCTAAGGGTCTCGCTATCTCTCCAAAACCTCTTATGAATTTACGGTAATACCCAAAGAGCCCAAGGAACCCAGCTATTTCCTTAGAGTTACGTGTCTTGGAGTAATCTGTAATAGCCGCTACTTTACTGGGGTAGGGCTGGATACCTGTTGGGGTTATTATGTGACCTAAAAATTCGACTTCTTTACAGAAAATTTGCACTTTGACAAATTTATTTTCATACCATTATGTCGCAATGCTTCTGAAACTATTACGAATATTATTTTTTATGTTATTTGACCGTTTTCCCTATAATTATGATATCATCTAAATAAACAAGAACATTAAGGCCAATTAAGGGCGACAAAACCGCCATCAATACTCTAGAAAAATGACTTGGATCATTTTTAACAACGAAAGGTAGAAAAGTAAACTGAAATAATTGATCGTTAGCTATAAATACCGTTTTACATTTATTTTCTTCCTAAATGGGTATTTGATACTATCCTTATTTTAAATCAACAGTTGTAAAATATTTGCTATCTCGTACTTTCACAAGTAATTCTTCAATTGAGGGCAATGGGAATGCATTATCCTTAATAATTGCATTCAATATCCTATAATCAACACACAATCTTACCAAGCTATCCTTTTTCCTAACACCTAAAATTGGAGAAGCCCAGGGGGATTTGCTCTCCTCGATTTTCTCTTGTTTCCTTAATTTATTAATTTCCCTTTCTATCTCTCCATGGAAATGAATAGGTAACTTATAAGC
>NC_090738.1:75784833-75792333 GCF_036898095.1 Palaemon carinicauda
GTTGTAAGAATATGCAAGAATAAAGAGTATAATAGGTCATCGTGAAATAAATAAAAAAAAGCTCGGGAAAACACTAAAAAAGTAAATCTAATGAGAATAAATAACTGATAAAATCCAAGAGTATAAAGCAAAAAACGATAATAGTTAAGATGGATAAATATATTTGATAGAAAATACAGGAAAAACTGGCAACAAGTAGTAACAAAGAGGAAATAAATTTACAATCTTCTTGATTTTTCTTTGATGAGTTCAAAAATCCTGAGGGAAATGTTGTCAAATTGACCCAGATTGTTCATGTCTCGCAGAGTATACGATGTTTCCCCCTTTTCATGCTGTCCTTGTTTTTGTGTGAAGGACATAAGTATTTTGTACCACCCGTGTGTAACACAATAGTAGAGGGTAACGATATTTATCTTTTTTGTATATATTATCCTTTGTATCTTCTCTCTGCCCTCGCTTCTGACAGCAACTTGTAATAACATGTCTGCCTGCTTCATTTTTAACTGTTAACAGAACCAGTTGCTGGTTAGACGAGAGATAGCATGTTATATTTTTTGACCTTCTTACTGGGACTTAGTGTGTATACATACTTGATGTTCTGGAATAAAGATACCCAATTCCTTCCATCTCGCTTTTGAGTCACAACCTACTCTTGGCCCGTTACATTAGTTACCTCGGAAGTCAACTCGTTCCTCCCACCTTCCCTCCCTCAACGGCATTATGGCGGATTCCCCGGAAGTTGGCCCCGCCCATTCAAACTTTCGTTGTTCACCAGCGGAGAGGCGTTTTCTTGGTTTCAGAGCGCAGAAGTTCAATTCCACATCAAGGGCGTGACTCTCTCAGTCGCCAATCCAGATTATGTTCTCGCAGCGATATCCAAGGACACCTTCCTGGAAATTCCCGACTAGCTTTGTGAGCAAGGAGACATCTCAATAGCGTATGACGCCGTCAAATCATACATGCTGCAGCAGTACTCACGGTTGCCAGCCGCCGATATAGCATAGCTTCTTCAGCTCTCTCAACAACTGTATGGGGAACAAAGGGCTTCGCTTGCCCACAGGGAAATGACCAGTATTGTTCGCTTGAAACCTGTCGCAGACTGCTCTTCTCGTGAGGTGAACCTACTTCATGCCCTTTGGGTACGCCGTATACCCAAACCTGTACACGCTGCCATACCTGATGTCGATAGTTTACCCATAAAGGACTACATGACCAAAGCCAACGCCCTAATGGACAGCCACTTCATGACCTTAAAGACCTCCATCAACGCCTTCACTCCTGACGAACAGGACGCCTATTCAACGTCAACTGAAGCTGACGTCAATGCCGTAGGACACACAAGCCTACCCCGTGACGTGCCGGAGCTGCCACAAAGCCACCAATCACCCACCACTTGCTTGAGCCGCAACAAACAACTTCTACAGCCACTTACTGCCGTCCATCAGCTGCAGTTTTGCTACTACCACTCCAGATTTGGGGCTGCCGCGGAAAAATGTGCCAAAGATTGTCAGTGGCCATAAAACTTGTAAGTAGGCCTCCCTTGTTTCTAATCTTTTTTTTTTTTTACATGATGCAGGAACGGGCATGCAATTTTTGGTAAGCACGGGTGCTTGTCGTTCTCTTTTGCCAAGGGAACTCTTCAGGACACGACGTAGACTGTCTAAGTCTGCCGAAGTTCGCCTGGTACCTGTCAACGGATCTGCGATACCCACTTTCGGTTAAGAGAGCCTCACATTATCGTTTGGAAATGTCAAATTTAATTGGAAGTTTATCATTGCTAACATCACATTGCCAATCCTCGGTGCAGGTTTACTCTCTCATTTCCACCTTCTAGTCGATGTCGCTCACTGATGATTGGTCAACGCAGACTTGTACTTGTCAACACCTCTTTATCCCTCCCCCTCCAACCTCGCTTTCCACATCAGCGCACCTATAGATACCTATACCCACCTCCTCACGTCGTACCCTGAAGTTTTTCGTCCAGAACTTCGCCAAACGCCCACAGCTCTTACCAAAGACTACAGGACCCCCAGTCTTTGCCAACTTCAGACGTCTGGCACCGGATCAATTGGCAGCCGCCAAACAGAAGTTCACCGAAATCGAAGAAATGGACTTTTGCCTAAAGTCCTCCAGCCAATGGTTGTCACCCTTACACATTTTCCTGAAGAAAGATGGCTCCCTCCGTCCATGTGGGGAATACAGGGGCCTGAACATGCAAACACAACTGGATCACTACCCCCTCAAAAACATCGCCGACGTGACCTTCTACCTGCACAAAGCGAAGGTTTTCTCCACGCTCGACCTCCTGAAGGGGTATTATCAGGTGCCTATGAACCCAAAAGACATCCCCAAGACCACCATCACTACTCCCTCTGGTACGTACACCTTCAATTACTCCTGTTTTGGCCTTCATAATGCTTGGAGCACTTTTCAACGTCTTATGGACGGTATTTTAGGGTACCTCCTCTTCTGGGTATGTTACGTGGACGACACACTTGTGTTCTCTTCCTCAAAAGAGGAACCCCTCCGTCACCTGCGCATTGAGCTTGACCGCCTGCAGCGAAACGGTCTTGTAGTCCGGTACAACAAGTGTACCTTTGGCGCCAACGAAGTGTCGTTCTTAAGGCACCTCAACACTCATGAAGGAGTTCATCCCCTCCATGAGAAGGTATCAGCCGTTCAAAACTTCCCCATGCCCTTTACTGTCAAAGCACTTCAGGAATTATCACCGTTTTCTGCCAGCCATTAGCGCCAATCCTGCTCACCTCTACGCCTCCCTTAAGGGCAAGCGAAACTTCCAAAGTACATCGACATATGGATTCAGGAGTGGGCACCTTGTCTCAACCTCAGCGTTTTTTTTGCTCACATTCATGTCGACTTTGTAGGCCCCTTACCAACATCACAAGGACATCGTTACCTGTTTACCGTCATCGACCGCTCCACTCATTGGCTTGAAGCCATTCCCATGGAAACTGCCACGTCCGCCTTATGTACTTCTGCCTTACTCTTAGGATAGATAGCAAGATTTGGTATCCCTAAGCATAATACTTCTGACACTGGTACCAATTTAACCTCTTAATTGTGGACATCACTAGCGAATCTCCTGGGCATCACCCTACATCAGACAACTGCCTACAACCCAAATGCCAATTTAATGGCTGAACGTTTTCATCACACTCAGAGCAGCTTTGATATACCACTGCAAGGACTTCAACTGGTATACTCAGCTTCCCTGGGTCCTCCTGGGACTAAGGATCACTCCTAAGGACGCCCTGGATGTCTCAGCAGCTGAAATGGTGTATGGTGACCTCTTGGTTATCCCTGCCGAATTTTTTCCTTATGCAACCTCCTCCGACAATCTCCAGCGCATATATCACGTCGAGGGAAAATTTACTCCACGCCGCCAGACTTACAAGCTCCCAGCAAAGCTTCACATACCAACAGACTCGCACTCTGCAACTCCCGTCTTCCTATGTAATGACACCAGCAAGCCACTGCTAACACCCCCTTACACGGTCCCTTTCCTTGTGATCCAACGCAATCTGAAAGCATTCCTACCATACATTCGTGGCGAAGAAGACAGGGTCTCCATTGATCGTGTGAAACCTGCTTATATCCTGCCATATGACCTGCCTATAGTTCACCTCTCTAGATCAGAACGCCCTATTTAACATGTACAGTACGTCATTTTCATTGGGGGAGCAATGTACAACCCGTGCGTCACACGATCTTACACGGTAACAACATTTTCCTTTTTTGTATATATTATCCTTTGTATCTTCGCTCTCCCCTCGCACTGACAGCAACTTGTAATAACATGTCTACTTGCTTCATTGTTAATTGTTAACAGAACCGGTTGCAGGTTGGACAAGAAATAGAATGTTGTATTTTGTGACCTTCTAACCGGGACTTAGTGTGTATATATACTCGATGTTCTGTTATAAAGTTACTCAGTTGCCTTCATCTCGCTTCGAGTCACAAGTTACTCTTGGCCATTCAAAATTTCCTGTTATTTTGGGGATTGATAGAGACGATTTCTTTACTTGGAAGCCAAATTTTCTTTACTCTTTTTGGGGAAGGAGGAACTGGAGTTTTTCATTGATGTCACATGATTTTTTTTTCTGATTTCTTTAATAATTATATATATTTTTTTTTCTAAAAATGTTACTTTTTAAACGGAAAATTATACAATTCCATATTCTATGTTTATGAAGTTTTAGTTCATGAGTCTTTTAAAGATAAAGTATAGCTTCTTTGTTATGAGTGAAAAAATTCCTCGAGGTTTAAAAATAATGGCAGTTTTGCGGTGAAGTGATATCATTGGATTCTTTGACTGGCCAGAAAGTAATGAATTTAATCCCTCTCTCGGGCTACGGCTCATTTTTTCTTGGTCTAAACATATACCAAATAGTCTGGCATGTACTTTCTATATTCTCCTCTCTCCTCATACACATGGCAACACTGAGATTACCAAACAATTTTTTTTTTGGTTAAGGGGCTAACTCTGGCAATGTAATTGTTCTGTGGTTATTTTCCTCTTGGTAAGGATAGAAGAGATTCTTTAGATATGGTAAGCCGCGCTTCTAGTAGAGGGGCACTCCAAACATCAGACCATTGTTTTCTAGTCTTGGGTAGGGCCTTAGCCTTAATACTATAGTATTCCACTGTTTAGGGGTAGAGTTCTCATACTTCAGGGTACACTCGGGAATGCTATTCATATTTGTTTCTCTTCCTGTTGTTCGATTTTGAAGTTTTATAGTTTATTCATAAAAGATCCTATTTAATGTTTTTACTCTTCTTGAAATACCCTATTTTAAATGTTCATTACATCTCTTGCAGTATATGTATTTCGTTGTTTCTTTTCCTCACTGGGTTATTTTCCCTGTTAGAGTACTTGGGCTTATAGCATCGTACTTTTCCAACTAGGGATGTAACTTAGTTTGTAATAATAATAATAATAATAATAATAATAATAATTATAATAATAATAATAATAATAAAAATAATAATTTGAGTTGAGAAATTGACTACTTTGTTAATTTTTCCTTTCTTGTGACTTCTCTGCTCAGAAGGACATAATCTATGTATTTTTTTTTTTTGGCCAATGTAGTGAAGTAACATGACCATTTTTAAAGAGGAACATTTCGTCTATTTTCACAAGGAAAGTACTATTATCCTTTTTGGACACTGAAAATTTCATGGTTAGATTGAAGGAAAATCTTACTATTACTGTATTTGGTTACATGAAACGTAAATATGAGGAAAAGCACTACGTTATAAATTGGAAAAGGAGAAGGTTCAGTGATATTTGGTTAGTGAAAGAGTGGAGATGTGTTTCAGCTATTAGGAATAGGATAATTTTTTCAGTTAAGAAGAATAAAAGTTGTTGGGGGAATAAATTTTGATAACAAATATCTTAAACAGTAAATCATCAATTCCAATTATGTTATCTGCTGTAAAAAAAAAGAGAAGACAGAGAGAGAGAGAGAGAGAGAGAGAGAGAGAGAGAGAGAGAGAGAGAGAGAGAGAGAGAGAGAGATCCCGATTTAGTAATCCCCTCCTCTCAATATCCAAATTATCTGTAATACATAATGAAGACAAGCTAATATCCCACCGGAATCTTGATTAGGAGAAATCATTGGCCCTATTGAGCATATGATGTATCCTTGTAATGGTCTGTTCCTTTATCTGATTACCCTCAGGCCAGATTACGTGGATAAGATTGGCCATTGATAGATACATTGTTCATATAGATTATCTAATTGTTCTCTGGGGAGGATACGTGCGCAATTATTTGGGTTGTGATGCGTTTGTGATATGTCTGTATATGACATGATTGCATTTTACTTTCAAGAAACTGATGGTAAAAGATAGAAAAGATCTGGTGAAAATTTTGTTAACTTACCATTCAATTGCAAGGTTTTGCAGGAAATATATATTTTGATGATGACACCTAGTATGTGTAAAATTTGACGCACCTTCAGCCGAGTACTCAGTGTCATAAGGAAGTAAGTGGTTTGGTTAATGAATAGAAGGGAAAAAGTTATTGACAGGAATTGTTTTTGAAGGTTTCTTTTTCAGGAAATGGGTGGTTATAGGACTGAATCTATCGCAAAATATTATTAACAAGGCATAGGAAGTTTTACCTCCGACTCGATTTAGAAATCAGTGTACTATTATTATTATTATTATTATTATTATTATTATTATTATTATTATTATTATTATTATTATTATTATTATTATTACTGCTACAACTGAGCAGCAGGTAAAAAGGGAACACCGAATGCTACAACCCTAACGATTTCAACATAAAAAGTAACCAAACTCGAATAAAAAAGATAATTATAAAATAATATAAATTAACACTACCACATACCTAGACGCTACTTCTTCAACGAAGGAGGAGTGATTAAATGTATTATTTCTGCATAAAATGTGATCTAATTGGATAAACAGATTTTTAGGCTCCCCCTCTTCTTATTCTTCTTATTCTTCTTCTATGACATCTTTGATCAAGATTCCGATTTAAAATTTTCTCGTTAGCAAGTTTACAATTTAACCAAAACCACTTGAATAAACCTAACTGATCTAAAATCCACCGTATTCAGATATTGTAAAAGGTGTTTAGTGAGTTTGGTGTGTTTCGGTGCGGCAAAGAATTCTTTCAATATATGCAGATTTTTCATGTAAATTTTAAATCCAGTTAAAGGTTTAAAGGCCACTCAAGAATGGCAGAGGAAAGAGACAGTGACATTGCCCTATTAAGTAAGACAATATCCTAAACATTTACTATATATACATACATATATATATATATATATATATATATATATATATATATATATATATATAGATATAGATATAGATATGAATATATATATATATATATATATATATATATATATATATATATATATATATATATATATATATATATATATATTTATATATATAGATATAGATATAGATATATATATATATATATATATATATATATATATATATATATATATATATATATATATATATATATATATATATGTATATATATATACATATATATATGTACATATATATATATATATATATATATATATATATATATATTTATATCTATATTTATCTATCTATCTATATATATATATATATATATATATATATATATATATATAGATAGATATCGATATAAATATATATATATACATATATATATATAAATATATATATATATATATATATATATATATATATATATATATATATATATATATATATATATGTGTGTGTGTGTGTGTGTGTGTGTGTGTGTGTTCAACGCCCGAGCTCCTCTCTAAACAAGCTAGGACTAAGATGGTCTAGGCAATGACTGCTTATAAATCAGCAGATAAACATATTGGGTCCCCAAAACTCCCACTTCTTAGCTTACATTGATGGTGATGTTGTAGTGACCAAATAAACTGACTATAGTCTATTTTTTATAGCGGTGCATATTTGCAC
>NC_090738.1:75799833-75802333 GCF_036898095.1 Palaemon carinicauda
TATATATAAATATATATATATATATATATATATATATATATATATATATATATATATATAGATATATATATATACATATATATATATATATATATATATATATATATATATATATATATCTATATATATATATATCTATATATATATATATATATATATATATATATATATATATATATATATATATATATATATATATATATATATATATGTATATATATATATATCTATATATATATATATATAAAGAGAGAGAGAGAGAGAGAGAGAGAGAGAGAGAGAGAGAGAGAGAGAGAGAGAGAGAGAGAGAGAGAGAGAGAG
Source organism: Palaemon carinicauda (assembly GCF_036898095.1). Classification (NCBI taxonomy): domain Eukaryota; kingdom Metazoa; phylum Arthropoda; class Malacostraca; order Decapoda; family Palaemonidae; genus Palaemon; species Palaemon carinicauda. The sequence goes on from NC_090738.1 coordinate 75,800,155, forward strand.
AGAGAGAGAGAGAATGGTAAAGAACTGCAATTGGTAGTGCACCTACATATCTATTTATTTATAGTTTTTCAACATATCGTCGAATATCGTGTTATGAAAATGTTTATTTTTCCGAAGAAAAATAAAAAGTTTGATAAAACACAGATTTTTATTCAAACCGTATTCAATTATGATAAGAGAGTAGCTATTGATATATTTGTTATTCGAACGTTTATATATGTTACAGTAACCTTTAAGAAAGGGTATTTCATAATGTGCTGATTCCTCTAAGTTATAAAACTACGTTTCAAAATCCTGTATCGGTAAATTGAATTAAGGTGAGAAAGTCATCGGTAAGAAAGTCATTGTTTCCAATATTACAGATTACTCAATTGTCACGGCGAGAAAAAGATGTAAAAACTCGGGATAATTGTCAACGAATGTGAGAGTCAAAAAAGAAATGAAACTAAATACAGACGTCTTCGTTCACTCTCTGTAGATGTGAGTGTCCTTTTCCAATCTTACTTTATTTTACAAATTGTAAATCTTAATGGAGGCGTAGATTGATTTTCTCCTTCCCTTCTTCACATAGCCAAAGGAAGACTTTCATGCTAAATTTGACTGAGATTTTTATTCTATAGTTAGAACCTCTCATGATTACAAGAGTCGTGTCAAAAGAATTCAACTAACTTATCATTTGAAAGTTCTGGATTCAAGAAGTGTGGTATATATGAATCTGAACATTTTATAGCGATAAATACAGACTATTTTGAACAATTTTATGGATACCTTTATGAAATGATACTATGATTGGGTAAATATTATTCTTATTTATACTTTCAAGTTTATTCAAAGTTATCTATCTAATGATCGTAAAGAAAATGAATTATTTAAATGTATTATGCCAAAATATTTCATTAAGAAAATAAATATAATAATATATTTTTCCCAGGTGAAAATATTCTTCTTTTTTTTTAGCAAAGTATATTACTATTTCAGTTTTTGGTATTATTCAGGTCTGATTTATTTCAAGAGAATTGTGACCGGATGTTTGTTAAGGCGAATAAGATTTATATTCAGACCAAAACAATATGACGAGTTCCTTCACAAGAAAGAATTTATGGTCATCTTTAATTGGAGTATTTTATGGGTATGTACACGAGTAGCTTTCGTTGAAACCTTCATAGTGTAGCAATTGTGTGTTGCTGTTACATATTATTACCTTTCTGTATATTTTGAGTTGTCTGGTATACTTTCAGTAAATTTTGACTTTGAAAATCAAGATACAGCTGCTATATGGAATTAAGGTTTTCCTTTATCTATCCAGCGAAGAGAAAAAAAATATTTGGAGGAAACGTGCTTTCCTTTTGTTTTGTTTTTTTGTTACATGATATATTTCTTATACACTTACAAACACACGCATATACTCACACGCACAAACACACACATAAACACACACACGAACATGCAGACACAAACACCCACATATGTATATATATATATATATATATATATATATATATATATATATATATATATATATATGTATATATATATATATATATATATGTATGTATATATATAAATATATATATATATATATATATATATATATATATATATATATATATATATATATATATATATATATATATATATATATATATATATATATATATATATGTATGTATGTAAGTATGTATGTGTGTATGTATATATATATATATATATATATATATATATATAAATATATATATATATATATATATATATATATATATATATATATATATATATACATATATACAACTTTTATTTATGTTCGATCTACCGGAATCCAGACATGGATGATTCTATCTTCGATTGTCTTCTTACCATTATGGCTAAGATACAAGAAGATGATAGAAAGGCTTCTTTTGTCTTTGTTGGTGATTTTAATGCTCACCATAGGGAGTGGTTAAGTTCTATCTCTCCTACTGATCGCCATGGCTTAAGAGCTTTAGACTTTGCCTCTGAATCAGGCTGTGAGCAAATCATAAATGAAGCTACTCACAGGTCTGGTAATTGCTTGGACCTTGTATACACTGACTCCCCTGGCGTTATAACTGTCCCTGATATATCATATTCTTGTAAAATTTATATGAAATCCCAAGCAGACTGGAATGGGATTTTACATGATCTTTTGTGCTTGAATTGGTCA
>NC_090738.1:75813308-75818308 GCF_036898095.1 Palaemon carinicauda
TCTTAATTAGGAGAAATAATTGGCCCTATTGAGCATATGATGTATCCTCGTAATGGTCTGTCCCTTCATCTGAAAACACTCAGGGCAGATCACGTGGATTAGACTGGTCATTAATAAATACATTGTTCACATAGTATATTTTGACGAGCCAAGAGTAGGTTGTGAATCAAAAAGCGGGATGAAAACAACTGAGACTTTATTACGACACATGGATTATATATACACAGAAGGTACCTGTAAGAAGGTCATAAAATACAGACATGCTATTTCTTGTCAAACCGGCAACCGGTTCTAATTAGTTAACAATAGAATATGCAGACACTATAAAAAAGTTGCTGTCAGTGCGAGGGGAGAGCAAAGATACAAAGGATACTGTATACAAAAAAGAGGAATATCGTTACTATGTACACTCGTATGACACACTGGTGGTACATGGCTCCCCCCTAAAAATGACATGCTGTACATGTTGAATAGGGCACCCTGATCTAGAGAGGTGAACTGTAGCGGGTCATCTGGCAGGAGATAAGAAGGTTTTAGACGATCAATGGAGATCCATTCATCTTTGCCACGAATGTTTAGTAGAAATGCTTTCGGATTGCGTCGGATCACAACGAAAGGGCCTGAGTAAGGGGGCGTTAGCGTTGGGTTGCTAGTGTCGTTGCATAGGAAGACGTACATTGCAGAGTTCACGTCTGTCGGCATGTGATGCTTCGATGGAGACTTGTAAGTCTGGCGGCATGGAGTAAATTTCCCAACAACGTGACGAATGCGCTGGAGATCGTCGGAGGAGGTTGCAGAATGAAAAAAATTCGGCAGGGACGACCAACCGGTCGCCATACACCATTTCAGCTGCCGAGACTCCCAGTGCATCTCTAGGAGTAGTCCTTAGTCCCCGGAGGACCCAGGGAACCTTAGTAAACCAGTTGGAGGCCTTGCAGTGGGACATCGAAGCTACTTTGAGGGTGCGATGAAAACGTTTAACCTTTCCATTGGCAGTGTGGTTGTAGGCAGTTGTCTGATGTAGGATGATGCCCAGGAGATTCGCTAATGATGTTCACAATTGAGAGGTGAAAGTTGTACCCCTCTCAGAATTAATATGCTCAGGGATGCCAAATCTTGCTATCCATCCTGAGAGTAAGACAGATGTACATGTGGCTGACATTGTAGTTTCCATGGGAATGGCTTCAGGCCAATGAGTGGAGCTGTCGGTGAAAGTAAACAGGTAATAATGTCCTTTTGATGTGGGTAGGTGGCCTACGACATCAACGTGAATGTGGGTAAAACGACGCTGAGGTTGAGGAAAGGTGCCAACCCTGAATCCGTGTGTTGATGTACTTTGGATGTTTTGCAAGAAGTACTGGCGCACACCCAACACGTTGACCACCTGTTTGAGTACTGCACCAATACCAATGTCGCTAGCTGGGCGGGGCGAGCCGTTGACCACCTGTTCGAGTGACGTCGCTAGCATCGGTGGATAGAAGGAGAGTGGCATGTGGGACGGGAAAAATTAGAGCAGCATCGGTTGATAGGGCATTCTTTGCGTTGCAGGAGGCCTCTTCTTGAAGGGGACCCCACTTGAGGTCTTTTGGCTTGCCCTTGAGGGAGACCTAGAGGGGAGCAAGAGTAGTGGCAATGGCTGGCAGAAAACGGTGATAATAGTTGATCATGGCCAAGAATTTTTGCAGTGCTTTGACACTCGAAGGCTTGTTAAAGTTCTAAACGGCTGCTACCTTCTCAGGGAAAGAATGGACTCCTTCAGGAGTGATGCGGTGCCCTAAGAACGACACTTTGTTGGCGCCAAAGGTACACTTGTAGTCCGGACTACAAGGCCGTTTTGTTGCAGGCTGTTGAGCCCGATGCGCAAATGACAGAGGAACACTTCTGTCATTTGCGGAAGAGAACACAAGTATGTCGTTTACGTAACATACACAGAAGAGGAAGTCCCCTAAAATGCCATCCATGAGACGTTGAAAAGTGGCCCCAGCATTACAATGGCCAAAACAGGAGTAATTGAAGTTGTATGTACCGAAGGGAGTGGTGATGGGAATCTTGGGGATGTCTTCTGGGTTCATAGGCACCTGATAATAACCCTTTAGGAGGTCAAGCGTGGAGAAAACCTTCGATTTGTGCAGGTAGGGGGGTCCCGTCTGCGATGTTAGGGAGGGGGTGGTGATCTGGTTCTGTTTGCATGTTCAGGCACCTGTAAACCCCACACGGACGGAGGGAGCCGTCTTTCTTCAGGACGATGTGTAAGGGTGACGACCATGGGCTGGAGGCCTTTTGTCAAAGGCCCATTTATTCCATTTCGACGAACGTCTGTTTGGCAGCTGCCAATTGATCTGGTGCCAGATGTCCGAATTTGGTGAAAACTGGGGGTTCCGTCGTCTTAATATGGTGATAAATATCGTGTTTGGTAGGAGCCTTTGGCGTTTGGCGAAGTTCTGGACTGAAAACTTCCGGGTACGACTTGAAGAGGTAGGTCTATTTATCCGTGGCTGCTTTGATGTGGAGAGCGAGGTTGGATGGGGTAGGTTGAAGAGGTGTCGACAAGTACGAGTCTACTTTGACCAATCATCGGTAGATGAAATCGAGCAGAAGGTGAAAATGAGATAGGAAATCCACACCAAGGATTGGCAATGTGACGTCAGCAACGAGAAACTTCAAATTAAATTTGCTGTTTTCAATCGATAATGTGAGGTTCTCGTAACCGTAGGTGGGTATTGCAGATCAGTTGGCAGCTACCAGGTGGATGTCAGCAGACTTAGGCACACTATGACGTGTCCTGAAGAGTTACCTTAGCAAAAAAAAAAACGACAAGCACCCGTGTGTACCAAAAATCGCACAGCCATTCCTACATCATGTAAAAACAAAAGATTAGAAACACGGGAGGCCACCACTATGAGCGATGGCCTACTTAATCGTTTTTTTGGCCACTGACAATCCTTGGCACATTTCTTTGCTGCAGCCCCGAATCTTGAGTAGCAGTAGCAAAACTATGGCCGATGGGAGGCAGTAAGTGGCTATAGAAGTCAGTTGGGGCGCGAGCGAGTGGTGGGTGATGTTTGCCTTTGTCGCCGCTCCTGCACATCACGGGTAGACGTATGTGTCTTAGAGCATTCCCGTCAGTTTCAGTAGACGTTGAATAGGTGTCCTCTCCGTCAGGAGTGTAGACGTTGATGGATGTCTTGAAGGTCGTGAAGTGGCTGTCCATAAGGGGATTGGCTTTGGTTATCAAGTCCTTTATGGGTAAACTATCGACATCGGGTATGGCAGCGCGTACAGGTTTGGGTAAACGCCGTACCCAAAGGGCACGAAGTAGGTTCACCTCATGAGAAGAGCCATCTGCGGCAGGTTGCAGGGGAGTGATACTGGTCATTTCATTGAGGGCGACCGAAGCCCTTTGATCCCCCAATGGTTGTTGAGAAGACTGAAAAAGCTTTGCTATACGGGCGGCTGGCGACGGCGAGGTAATGCTGCAAAAGGTATGCTTTGAGGGCATCATACGCTCTCGGGGTGTCCTGCTTGTTCATAAAGCCAGTCGGAGATTTCCGGGGAAGGTATCCTCTGTTATCGCCGTGAAAACATAATCTGCTTTGGTGGTTGAGTGAGTCATGCCCTTGATGCTGAACTGGACTTATGCGTGCTGAAACCAAGCAAACACCTCTCCGCTGGTGAACGATGAATGTTTACATGGGGCAGCCATTGTAACAGTGAGGGTTGGGGTGGGGGGAGGCGAGAAGAGTGAGTTGACTTTTGGGGTCATCAATGTGACGAGCCAAGAGTAGTTTGTAACTCAAAAGCGGGATGATAGCAACTGAGACTTTATTACAACACATCGAGCATATATATACAGAAGGTCCCAGTAAGAGGGTCGCAAAATACTGACAGGCTATTTCTTGTCAAACTAGCAACTGGTTCTGGTAACAGTTAACAATTGAATATGCACACATGATTAAACAAGTTTCTGTCAGTGCGAGGGGAGAGCGGAGATACAAAGGATACTGTATACAACAAAGAGGAATGTCGTTACTATGTAGCTCATGTGACGAATGGGTGGTACAATATCTAACTATTCTTAGGGGAGGATGCATGACCAATTATTTGAGTCGTGATGCAATTGTAATATATCTGTATATGATATGATTGCATATTACTCTCAAGGAACTGATGATAAATGGAGAAAATATTTTATGATAATTTTGCAAATTTACCTTTCAATTGTATAGTGTTGCAAGAAATAAATATTTTGATGAAGGCGCTTCATCTGTGTAAAACTTGATGCTCATAAAACTGATTACGCAATGATGTAAGGAAGCTTGTGGTTTAGTTAATAAATAAAAGGGAAAAGGGTATTAACACGAAGTAGTTGCAATGTTTTTTTTTTTGTTTTTTTGGGGGGTAAGGAAACAGGTGGTACGAGGACTTAATCTATTGTAAAATATTATCAACAAGGAATGTGATATAACTACAACTAGTTTTAGAAATAAGTGTGTTTTGAAAATATATCAAAATTAGGAAAGTGCAATAAGAAAATAACGCTGTCATTATATGTCATTGTGTTTACTAGGCTGACTTGTATGAAGAGAACCTATAATCTATGATTCGTTATCAGCTTAATGATATCGCCTAGACTTTGCGATGTGATGGTCCCTAGTTCAAACTGCCTTCATTGCTTAACAGTTTACAAATAAAAATACAACTTTAATGTCCCGGCATGTGTAAACAAAGGCCAAGCTAAAGAAGGCAGGGCATCTGGCCATCTGCTAAAATTTAAGCCAGCATATCCTAGATACTCAATGTCATAACGTTAGTAGGAGATGATGCTAAAAGTTAGTATTTAGTTTCCAGGAAATTGAGCAACAGCAAAATTATATTACCATTCCCCTCTTATTCGTAAGTTATTTAAAGATTCAGATACCTGAATAAAGCAGACAATGACATCTCTATGTGGGAATTGTTAGAAACAAGAAAAAGAAGACTTATGGCATGCTATAAAATAA
>NC_090738.1:75830808-75836981 GCF_036898095.1 Palaemon carinicauda
AAAAGATGTGTTAAAGCAGAGACCTCTATTCCCTCCAAAGAAGGCAGTCAACGTCAGCTTTCTTCTCAACATTGATCCCAGGGGTGAAAAGGAGCACTGAAAGATGTGCCAAAGCAGAGATTTTATTCATGTAAAGAAGGCAGTCGAGATCAGGTGCGTTCTTAACATTGTCCCCATGGTTGAAGGAAAACCCTAAAGATGTGCCGAAGCAGGACTTTTATTTTCTATAATGCAAGCAGTCGATGTCACCTGTGTTCTTAACATTGTTCCTAGGGTTGAAGGAAAACCCTAAAATTTATGCCAATGCAGATATCTATTTTTGCTCTAAAGACGGCAGTTGATGTCAGCAGTCCTTTTTAACGGGTAGCCTCCGGGTTGAGAGAGGTGCTAATTGTAAAAATATTTGCCAAAAATACACTAATCAAGACAGGCTAATGAAATTTTGAGGCATTATTAGCACTATAATAAGGCATATCCTCTGTAAGTTTTTATCATCCTACAGGATTTTATGAATAAAAATGTGAAAATTGGAGCTAGCGACTTAAGTTGTTTGGTGACCAGTGAGAAACTAATGTCTTGAATTGAAATTCGCTCTGTCATTATGTTTGTTTATCCATATGGAACAAGCAGACCAAGTTTTATCAAAATCGAACAGTAAATAAGCACACAGAAAGAAAAAAACGAGGAGGTTAGGTAGTGAAACCCCGACTGGTGATGGAGGGATACCTAGAAATAAATATTCACCAAAAATTAAAATTTCGATTTAGGGAAAAAACCTTCTGTGTTTTTCTTGGTATTATGTCACTTAATGGCCTAAAACATCTAAATATTATATTACTTAAGGCATAAGAGCAGGACAAGCAAAGAAATACACCCCTCTCCCGAAAAAGAAAAAACGAGAAATTACGATTTTTGTCTGATGACGAAAATATTGGATATAAAATCATAGTCTCCCCTGAGCCCATTTTCTTTGATATCACTGATATGAGAAAACGTATTTGAACAGTTTTAAAGGGGGTAACCTATAAAAATTAGAAAATTACTAATGATATTTCGTATTTTTTCTATTAACATAAGGGGGGCGTTGATGACCAGGGGGGGGGGGGGCATTATAGAGGCCTGGAGATGAATTCTACACATATCACGGCCTTCTGATAGGTAAAAGGAAGACTTTTAGCAAAGAAATAAACAATTGGGAAAATTCACCCCCTCAACCTGGAGAGAACCCTTATTGTTCCCAGTGTTGAAGGAAAACCCTTAGAAATGTATCAAATCCGGTCTGGTTGGGAGAGATAATGTACATCATGGAATGGCAGCCATATATTGTAGCTATGCTGTATCTTAAACTTCAAGGAAATGCACTCTCAAATATCCTGCAAAGATTCTCCATGTCCTGGGTAAAAGGGATCTTGACCAAACTATCATCTAGCTTATAAATTAAGCTTACTAACCTTGGCTTATGCTTATATGGAGAAAGTGAATGCCCTACCAGGTACAAGGCCTCCACCATCAAAGCTTACGTCCTTAGGGCACTCGCACAGTGCTCCTCTACATCTACAACTCGACCGAGTTGCCCAGGTTCTGGTGATCAATGACTACTCTAACAGGCAAGATCAAGCTAGCCATTGACACAAGTTACTAAGGGGAACAACCAACTGACGCACTACCACCACCCTCAACCTTTAAAATTAAGCGTTTATGCATAGCGATTACCAAAAATATGAAAAAGGCGTTAGAGACATAATAAAGAGCCATGTCTCCCTCTGTGGATGAAAACACAGAGGATAGGCTGACTATTTATTATCAGAACACTAAGACGAGGTCCCTCATCATGAGTAACATAGAGCCCCACTGACTCAAGACATCCTTGGACAGATCAACGTGGTGTATATCTACTTATGCCCTACGCCTTGATGCTCTGGAATTTGCATAGGAATGACCACAATACATTTGTCAACAAAAAACTGTCCTTTCATGTTCAACAAGGTGCCATAAGATCTCATACCCTCTACGTCTATAACAGCAATATTAAACGTGAGGAGATAATCGAGAATGATAAGATAATCAGCCATGCTACAGATAGCAGAAAACATTGAATAGTTGAAGCTCTTCTTATACAGAGAGAAAAACCTGCACTTAACAATACCCAGGAAATGTTCCTTCCTCCTTCCTGTCAAAGAAACAATACACTGATGAGTAACCTACAAACCATGAGATATCCAGCTAAGACAACTCTACCAATCAAGACACTACTGACCAAGACAGCTTTGATCAGCGACTGGACAGCCAGCCTAATGTTGATACCCTCTCGTCGAGCACTCCAACCATTCAGATCCCAGATGCTAGAGGAGAAGATGGTGACTCATCACCCATAAGATAATGGGAAGGCAGTCTGTCTGAACTACAACCACTCTCGGCGAGTGGCTTAGCCATTAAGGACCTGCCATTCTACCAATGACACCATTTACTCTGACCATGACACCAGAGGCATCCAATATAAATTCGCTGCCTCTCTGCCTACGAAAAAATTGTCATATATAAGAACATAGCTATCATTACCTCCACCACTACTACGGGCTGCAAGTGGGCAAGAGCCTGTGCCTGGTCATAAGGGCAACACAGTCTCAAAAAAAAAAAAAAATCCACCTCTAAAGCCTGAGGAAGGGACACAGCACTCCCAAAACACGTAGTTTGTTCACTGAAAGATGTGCCAGAGCAGAGACTTCTATTCCCTCTAAAGAAGACAGTCGACATCAACTGTCTTCGTAACATTGTTTCCAGGGTTTAAGGAAACGTCTGAAAGATGTGCCGACTTGTAAATTCTACCTAGCTTGCAAACTTTACATTAAAATCCTGATTGGCCAAGTATTCCTGAATTTGAATACCCACCATGAAGGATGACCTTTGGCCAATTACTGACTGTATGCAGAAATCATGAGAAGGTAATAAGAGCCATTGAGAAGATAGAGTATAAGATCAATGCAACTGAGGCAGCCCTTATTTTTAACCAATGGTAATAATAATAATAATAATAATAATAATAATAATAATAATAATAATAATAATAATAATAACAATAATCTGTACGAAAAACCGGCTTTATGGACTCCTGCATCAGGATATTAGTGTAATTCTACTTAAATTGTAGGCCACTGACATCATTAACTACAGTAAATTAACATAATACTGGAATAAGAGAATTCACTGAAAAAAAAAAATACGCTAGATTCGTGTAATTTGAATTTGATCATGTTTCTAGAATTATATAGATGATATTCATTTTTCGAATAACAAATATGTGATCTAAAAGTGATGAATCTTTTTACGTTGTGAGACAGAAAAGTTTCTGAAGCAGTTTCCAAAACAATGGTGTTAACAATATTTACTGGCACAAAATATGTTCAATAAAGAGTTATATTGTATTGGAGTTATGGTTGTAGTAGACTATTGGGAACTTTCATGCAACGAAATCTGTTGAATAATGGTTTGAGACCTTCTCAGCCTTGATAGTTCCTATAAGTGTCTGAAACCTAACCTTCCATATGAGCAAGGAAGATGGTTGGTTTTTGGAACATTTTGGTCTACTTGCCGAGTCCTCAACAGTTATCGTTCCATCTACTGAGTCTTTAACAGGCATTGCCTAGCCTTTCTTTGTCCGAGCTTGTGGGAGAATTGGCTTAGGCGATGACCATATGAATATATGGTCAGTTTCAAGACATCACTCTGTGAAAGCTATGAGTACTCATCCATCCATATACCAAGGCACTTCCCCCAATTTTGGGGGGTAGCCGACGCCAACAATGAAACAAAACAAAAAGGGGACCTCTACTCTCTATGTTCCTTCAGCCTAATCAGGGACTCAACCGAGTTCAGCTGGTACTGCTAGGGTGCCACAGCCCAGCCTCCCACATTTCCACCACAGATGAAGCTTCATAATGCTGACTCCCGTACTGCTGCTACCTCCGCGGTCATCTAAGGCACCGGAGGAAGCAGCAGGGCCTACTGGAACTGCGTCACAATCGCTCGCCATTCATTCCTATTTCTAGAACGCTCTCTTGCCTCTCTCACATCTATCCTCCTATCACCCAGAGCTTTCTTCACACCATCCATCCACCCAAACCTTGGCCTTCCTCTTGTACTTCTCCCATCAACTCTTGCATTCATCACCTTCTTTAGCAGACAACCATTTTCCATTCTCTCAACATGGCCAAACCACCTCAACACATTCATATCCACTCTAGCCGCTAACTCATTTCTTACACCCGTTCTCTCCCTCACCACTTCAATCCTAACCCTATCTACTCAAGCCATACTCCTTAGACACTTCATCTCAAACACATTCAATTTCTGTCTCTCCATCACTTTCATTCCCCACAACTCCAATCCATACATCACAGTTGGTACAATTACTTTTTTCATATAGAACTCTCTTTACATTCATGCCCAACCCTCTATTTTTTACTACTCCCTTAACTGGCCCCAACACATTGCAACCTTCATTCACTCTCTGACGTACATCTGCTTCCACTCCACCATTTGCTGCAACAATAGACCCCAAGTACTTAAACTGATCCACCTCCTCAAGTAACTCTCCATTCAACATGACATTCAACCTTGCACCACCTTCCCTTCTCGTACATCTCATAACCTTACTCTTACCCACATTAACTCTCAACTTCCTTCTCTCACACACCTTTCCAAATTCTGTCACTAGTCGGTCAAGCTTCTCTTCTGTGTCTGCTACCAGTACAGTATCATCCGCAAACAACAACTGATTTACCTCCCATTCATGGTCATTCTCGCCTACCAGTTTTTAATCCTCGTCCAAGCACTCGAGCATTCACCTCTCTCACCACTCCATCAACATACAAGTTAAACAACCACGGCGACATCACACATCCCTGTCTCAGCCCCACTCTCACCGGAAACCAATCACTCACTTCATTTCCTATTCTAACACATGCTTTACTACCTTTGTAGAAAATTTTCACTGCTTGCAACAACCTTCCACCAACTCCATATAACCTCATCACATTCCGCATTGCTTCCCTATCAACTCTATCATATGCTTTCTCCAGATCCATAAACGCAACATACACCTCCTTACCTTTTGCTAAATATTTCTCGCATATCTGCCTAACTGTAAAAATCTGATTCATACAACCCCTACCTCTTCTAAAACCACCCTGTACTTCCAAGATTGCATTCTCTGTTTTATCCTTAATCTTATTAATCAATACTCTACCATACACTTTTCCAACTACACTCAACAAACTAATACCTCTTGAATTACAACACTCATGCACATCTCCCTTACCCTTATATAGTGGTACAATACATGCACAAACCCAATCTACTGGTACCATTGACAACACAAAACACATATTAAACAATCTCACCAACCATTCAAGTACAGTCACACCCCCTTCCTTCAACATCTCCGCTTTCGCACCATCCATACCAGAAGCTTTTCCTACTCTCGTTTCATCTAGTGCTCTCCTCACTTCATCTATTGTAATCTCTCTCTCATTCTCATCTCCCATCATTGGCACCTCAACACCTGGAACAGCAATTATATCTGCCTCCCTATTATCCTCGACATTCAGCAAACTTTCAAATATTCCTCCCACCTTTTCCTTGCCTCCCCTCCTTTTAACAACCTTCCATTTCCATCTTTCACTGTCTCTTCAATTCTTGTGCCAGCCTTCCTTACTCTCTTCACTTCTTTCAAAACTTCTTCTTATTCTCTTCATATGATTAACCCAATCCCTGACCCCACCTCAGGTCAGCTGCTCTCTTTGCCTCACGTACCTTGCGCTTTACTTCCACATTTTTCTCTCTATTTTTTTCATACTTCTCTATACTATTACTCTGCAGCCATTCTTTATGAGTACTCATAAAACCTTTAAATATATTATTCACTTTTGTATGTTTTGCAAATACGTTATAGTTTTACTGAAGTATAAATTACAGAATCCCCTTAATAGATGAATCAACTTCACGCAAGAGTATATTTTCCATTCCTAAAATTGAATGAAAGTCAAGTTACTCCTCAAAACCTTCAACTTTCCTCCCCTATCAGAATTTAATGAATTTTAAGACGAAGTAAAAGGGAAATTCCTGAATATTTTTTTTATCCAAAGTTAGAGGCAGAAAGTTCTCTTCCTTTTCTA